>NC_134468.1:78049751-78144692 GCF_964194025.1 Convolutriloba macropyga | reverse complement strand
AGACAGACAGAGAGAGAGAGAGAGAGAGAGAGAGACAGAGAGAGAGAGAGAGGGAGAGAGAGAGAGAGAGAGAGTGAGGGAAAGGGAGAGAGAGATATAGTTAAAGTAGACTAGGTTAGAGTTGAACTGAGAGAAAATCAAGCGATATTTTGAAAGATAACTGGCAGAACTGATTTTGATTTCCGGAAAGGCTCCTGTATAGTGGTATGAGGATTATGATACCAAAATGTCTTTGCTCAAATCTGCTTGTATAATGACTACCTTTGGCTATTGTGCCATGTAGAATGTTGCTAAACTAGTCAAATAATTAAAAAATTACGATAAATTTTCATAATTGTTTGTTTCTTACCGAGTCTTCTGTATATTTGTGATCATTAACAATTATTTCATTTTTTTGTTTGATGTACATAAATTTGGAAATTCTATGCAGCACGAACTCTTTTTTATGTATTTGAACATAGGCTTGCAAAATTTTGTACGGTTGCAGCAGCCTCGTTCCGGTGAGAGCCCTCGGAAACTGAATAAAACAAACTTTAGCCTCCAAAATTGAACATCATGTTAAACGTGCGAGAATTACACTTATAAACTGGATAAGCAAAAAAAAGTTGAGAATCCTTTGTTGGCTTTATTTTATGGGTCTCTGGACAAATTTTGAGCCTTGTATTTGAAATCATTGTTATGGGACCCTGAGCAAATTGAATAAGAAATGAAATTTGACAATTAAGATTTGAAATTGAACTTATGAACAATTTAATGTTGCCTGAGATGGCCGGGGCGTGATCACATGAGTGGTGTTAGTAGTTTTTGCGGTTCGTTTTTGTTCATAAGTGCTTTAATGTTTGTCTTAAGCAAGTCTTTAACCAAGCAGGGTCTTTAGGCTAGTAATACGTAGTCCAATTGTTCGCTCCATTTTTTGCCTATTGTGCGTTTAATTTGCTTATTGTGTTCCGTAATGTTCGTTTCCTGACTAAAGAGAAGTTAATTAGTTTGCGGGGGACAAATTACTGTGGTTAAAGTTTTCAATTGTACGGTTTTTGACCATGGGAACTAATTTGTGCTTAGTTCTGCTTTGGGTAACATGTGTACTGATGGTTAGTTTGCAACAATGGCATACGTGAATAGTGAAATTGCAAAAACATTTACAGAAGTTATATGTTTTTAACAGGTTGCAAAGATGGTTATTCACGTTTCTTAAGCATGTTTTGCGTTGAGTGTGATTTTTGTTTTTGTGTTAAAGTTTCTAAATTTCAATTGCCCTTGTCTTAAATTTGATTTTGTTTAACTCGTTTTCTAAAATTTTCAGCTTCATTGCTTGACTTTTCAATTCTTCTTATTTAGGTTTTCATTCCTGATTTTTAATTTTTTTAGTTTTCATTGCTGTCCTTTATTGGGGAAATGAACTGCTATACTGTAAACTACCTTAATGACAATGAACAGAAAAAGACTGAACTATTGACTGCTGAGTGGAAGCTAAAAGTAATTGGCTATGATCAGAAGGCGATTAATAGTTCTGGTAAACGTGTTAGTAGGAGAGAATGTCTGGATTTTTTTAATCTTGAGGCTTCTGGTTTGATAGCCGAAAACATCTTGTTTTACTTTTCAGAGGGTTACACATTGAATTAAATCGTCCTAACTGGAGATGAAATTATAGGTATAAAACTCTTAAAATTATAGAGTATTCCCTCGGAGAGATGCAAGTTAAACTTAACGATATGATTACTTCTGTACTCTTTTCTTTCTTTTTGATTTTATGTATTAAGTCGAAAGGAAAAAATTCTCCAAATAATATGCGATTTTTTTAATACGCTGAAGTCTGCTTAATACTTCTTTTGCATGTGGTGAATTAGATGTTATAGTTGATACTGTAGGCATAAAATTATAGGGTGATGATGTAGGGATATCATGTGTTCTTTGTAGAAAAACGTTTTCGTGTGGCTTTAAATTTATTAGGATTATCAAGTGGAGTAAAGAAAAATTTCTGCTTTTCGATTTCAGAAAACTTGTATTTTTTAAAGATCAAGGTGCTGGAATGCTTGGAGAGAGAAAGTTAGAAGAGCTTGTGTTTTCTATACGTTAATTACCTTCTACACGTTTTTGGTGATTCTAACCCTGAATCTTTGGGTAACAAAATTTTACAAGTTAGCTGTAGTGTAGGATTCGGTGTAGAACTGTTGCGGCTGCTCAAGAATCTCAGCGGAACCGATAAATCACAGCCTGGTTCTGGAGTTTTACGTCGACCTGGTTCTTCACTGGGTTCGATTGACTAACAATCTCGCAGAAACAATTAGTCGCTCGGAAGTTTTAAAGGACTGTAACTTTAATTTTGGTTGACTGAAGTTAATAAAATCCTTAGTGATAGTCTATGTTCAATCTCGTGCTGAAGTTTGTAAGGCTTCAGCCAGTAGCTCGTATTGTTGCTAATTTCTCGTCAAGTGAGCTCAACTAACTTAGAACTCGCAAGATCTTAAGATCTAGCAAAACTTAGCAAAAAAGACTAAAGTTGTTACAGAATCAAATTTTAGTCAATCTGAGAGCCAACTGCTCTGTAACATTTTCTAATGGTTCTAAATACAATAAGGTTTCACAAATCAAACAATTGGGTCAAAGTAAACAATCAAATATTTATCATTTATAACATCATTGCTACTTGTCTCAGATTGGTTAATCAAGAAAATGATTTATGTCATTGTTTACATAGTAAATGTCAAATTACTGCAATATTTACTTTTGTTGACATAAGCACAGATGGTTATTACGTGGCTCTAAATGTCTCGAATGTACGGTATTTCACCTTTAATGATCATCTAAAGTATCATAAAATAAACAACTTAAGAAATTTAACAATAAATAACAAAATGTCGAAAAATGCCAATTTTGCACCATATAAGTGCTAATAGCCACACTTGTGGGTCTGATGCAATAATGTTCGTTGGGTCCATGAGTAGCTTAGAGGTAACCCTAACAGTCTGCCATAACCTCGGGTTGCTCGGGTTTTGCCTTACCAAAATGGGAGGGGGTGTACAGATTTTCGGTCGCAACTTGTAAAAATTTTCAGTTTTGACCTTTTTTGAGTTTTGACAAATTTCAAGTTTTTTTAGTTTCAAACGTTATTTCTTGCTGTCTGATGGCTTTTGTAGCTCATTTGAAGTGGCGCCAACATCGCCGGCCCTGTTTTCGATCTCAGAAACACCATCGTAGAATACTGGCGCTAACTTCACGACTGGCCGGTTTAGCTCTCCTTGTGCCCTTTTGACTCTCGCTGATCTCTTAATTCCGTCGTTGCCAGTGAAGATCTCAATGATTCGTCCAAGTTTGTATTCACAGCGTTTCACAGAGTCATCTACGTTGTCCCATGCTTGTCCCATTGCTGCCCAAATGCTTTTGAGTAGAAAACACATTCGTATCGTGAAGGGTGAACATATCCCAAGTGGCTCGATCACTGCTGAGACAAAGGATAGGACAATTCTTTGAGTTTTTTTTTGCCGGAACTTCTTGCTCAGTTCCACGACAGAAAATGAGACTGTCTGTGTCCACATTCCAGTTTAGTCCAAGTATTGAGAATGATTGAGGTTCAGCTTCCAAAGTTTTCACCACTTTCGCTGACCTGTCTGTTTCTGGGATCTGTGACTTAACTTCTTTGTCACTTCTTATCCATTTCGTCAATTTGAATCCACCTTTGCTGAGTATGTCTCTGACTTTCCGGTAGATTTCGATCGCTTCTTGAGGTGTTCTGACTGACTTAAGGAAGTCGTCCATGTAGAAATTTCGCTGAACCTTTTCGACGAGACTTCCGTCGTTGACTGCATTATTTTTCGCCACTTGGTGCATAGCGTAATTTGCTCAAGTCGGCGAGCTTTTTGCCCCAAAAACATGGCGTGTATACTCATAGACTTCTATTCTCCGCTCTGGATCTTCTCTCCAGAGAAATCGTAAACATCGGCTGTCATCGTTTGAGACAGCAACTTGCAGAAACACTGCTTCTATGTCGGCTGATAAAGCTATTTGGTGTTCTCGGAAGCGAAAAAGTTTTCCGATCAGACTCTGTAGCAGGTTTGGTCCAGATAGAAGTTTGTCGTTCAGGGATACACTTTGGTACTTTGCTGCTGCGTTGCACACTCTTCGGACTTTTTCGGGTTTGTGCGGATTTATGACGGGATGATGCGGTAAATACCACTGCAGTTTGTCTTTTGTTTCGTTCAGTTCAGCTTGATCAACTTTCCGAACGTGACGTCCGTGTCAATGGTTTCCTGATAGCGCTTTCTTAGCGTCTCGTCTTTCTGTAGGAGTCGTTCTGGGGACTTGAGCTGCCCCATTGCAGAGTAGAAGTTGTTCGGCAACTTCACTTCTTCCTCTCTCCACAGAAGTCCAACTTCATATCTTTCACCGTTGAATCGCGTTGTTTGCTCCAACGTCTTTATTGCTTGTTGCTCTTCCTTTGAATGTCCGGAAACATCGCTGTTTGAAGCGTAGGACTCGATATCCCACCACTTACTCAACTGGTTTGCCAATTTGTCATCTGAAAGTGATGTTGCTGTGGTTGCAAGAGTTGCTGCTTGCTTCTCTTTTAGGGGTCCACTTAACGTCCAACCAATCTTTGATTTCACTGCCCATGGTGCAGCTTTGTATTCTTGAATTCAAAAGGTTGATGAATGTCGTAACAATCTTGTCCAAGAATCACTTGAACCTCGTTTAGATTGTAGTTCTGATTTGGCAAGTTCCTCAAATGTGATAACAGTCTTTCAACTCTTGCAGCTCCGCAATCTGGTCACCCAATTTCAGTTTTTCGTGTACGTAGAATCGCACTGTTGGTCGAGACTTCTCATGGGCTGACACAGCTATCGGCACTATTTAAGTCTTTACATCTTGGGAGCCATGGATCCCTGCTACTGATAAGGACGCTTTTCGGCCTTGGAGTTGAAGTTTAAACACCACTGACTTGTCTACAAATGAAATCGAGGATCTTGAACCACACATTGCTAGTACATTTAGGCTTAAGTCTCTGTTTGTCAGCTTGATTCGCACCACTGGGAGTCCTCCTTGGGTGATGTTAGTTGCTACTGCCGTTGTAGCATCTGAGACATTCTTTGTAGTTTCCTTCTTCGGTAGGTCGCTGTGCAAAAGCCTGTTGTGTCGCCTTCCACAGCTGGGTACACTGCAGTCCTTCGACATGTGACCTGGTCTCAAACAATTGAAACACAGTCGGAACTTCTGGACTTGCTCTCGTCGTTCATTTAGTTTCATTGATTTGAACTTTTCACAAGTCCAAACTGGGTGTTGTCCGTTTTTGAAGGGACAATCAAAATTCTTGGGTTTGCTTGACTCTTCAGCGTTTGAAGCAAAGGTACTCGTCTTCGGTTTACCACGGCTTTGAAATTTATTTCTGTCAAACGACGAGTTTGTCTGTGTTAACAAGTTCTCATGAAATACAGCTTTCGAGGCAAGCCACTCTTTGAAAATAATCAGGTTGCCTCTCAGTAGTCGACGATCTTGCATATACTGCAACCACTGTTCTCATCCACATTTGCGGAGAAATTTTTCTCGTTGTTGAACTTCGGTTTACCACGGCTTTGAAATTTATTTCTGTCAAACGACGAGTTTGTCTGTGTTAACAAGTTCTCATGAAATACAGCTTTCGAGGCAAGCCACTCTTTGAAAATAATCAGGTTGCCTCTCAGTAGTCGACGATCTTGCATATACTGCAACCACTGTTCTCATCCACAGTTGCGGAGAAATTTTTCTCGTTGTTGAACTTAGCCCTGCGTCGGCTTCTAGGTCTGACGTGTATCCAAGTTGAGTCAAGGTGTTCACCACATTTGTAACCACATTTGCAAACTTGACAATGCTCGTGGAATCGTCGTGCCGAATTGGAGGATGAGTATGTATTTTCTTGAATTGCGCGTTGACTATGAAATCTGATCTGCCATACTTCTCACAGAGTATATCCCAAGCATGATAGTATGATTGCGAGCTGAATCCCATTCCCGATATTGCTGCTTTTGCTTGACCCGTGGGACTGGTCTTGAGGTATTGCATCTTTTCTGTATCGCTTATTGGCTTTTGATGAACAACAACATCAAAAAGACCTGACCACTCTGGCCACTCTAGTGAGTCTCCTGAAAGCTCAGTCAGTTTTAGTTTTGGCAAGCCACTGGCACCACTGCTTGGTACTGGTTGATAAATGACTTGGGGAGTGGTTTGGTTCATTGTGCTTCTGTTTCTGCTCTCGGCAGACCTGTTTCAAGGGCTGTTAATGGGACTCTGACTCCTGTTTCTGTCTGGAACTGCTGACGTTCTCTGCTGCTGAAACTTCGTCCTTGTCAACGGCGTTGCTGGTGGGTCTGTTACTCTAATTTGTTTACGGATTTCTGGTTTCCTGAGAATGATCGGTTCAGTCAGTTGCGTTGAGAAAAGTCCTTCACCCGGTTGGAACAGCGAGGTAGTTTTCGGGTAGGTGCTGAAACGTTTGTCAACTCTGTCCTGTGTGACATTCATTGGAGGGTCGAGAACAACATTTGGAGATAGTGGCTGTCTAGGAACAGACTGTTGAGCCACTGATTGTGCCCACCCTGCTGTTTTTTTCTTGATTGCGTCTTGATCCAACACTTTCTATGTCATCTGCCACTGATCCGCGATAACAGTCTTTCAACTCTTGCAGCTCCACAATCTGGTCACCCAATTTCAGTTTTTCGTGTACGTAGAATCGCACTGTTGGTCGAGACTTCTCATGGGCTGACACAGCTATCGGCACTATTTAAGTCTTTACATCTTGGGAGCCATGGATCCCTGCTACTGATAAGGACGCTTTTCGGCCTTGGAGTTGAAGTTTAAACACCACTGACTTGTCTACAAATGAAATCGAGGATCTTGAACCACACATTGCTAGTACATTTAGGCTTAAGTCTCTGTTTGTCAGCTTGATTCGCACCACTGGGAGTCCTCCTTGGGTGATGTTAGTTGCTACTGCCGTTGTAGCATCTGAGACATTCTTTGTAGTTTCCTTCTTCGGTAGGTCGCTGTGCAAAAGCCTGTTGTGTCGCCTTCCACAGCTGGGTACACTGCAGTCCTTCGACATGTGACCTGGTCTCAAACAATTGAAACACAGTCGGAACTTCTGGACTTGCTCTCGTCGTTCATTTAGTTTCATTGATTTGAACTTTTCACAAGTCCAAACTGGGTGTTGTCCGTTTTTGAAGGGACAATCAAAATTCTTGGGTTTGCTTGACTCTTCAGCGTTTGAAGCAAAGGTACTCGTCTTCGGTTTACCACGGCTTTGAAATTTATTTCTGTCAAACGACGAGTTTGTCTGTGTTAACAAGTTCTCATGAAATACAGCTTTCGAGGCAAGCCACTCTTTGAAAATAATCAGGTTGCCTCTCAGTAGTCGACGATCTTGCATATACTGCAACCACTGTTCTCATCCACAGTTGCGGAGAAATTTTTCTCGTTGTTGAACTTAGCCCTGCTTCGGCTTCTAGGTCTGACGTGTATCCAAGTTGAGTCAAGGTGTTCACCACATTTGTAACCACATTTGCAAACTTGACAATGCTTGTGGAATCGTCGTGCCGAATTGGAGGATGAGTATGTATTTTCTTGAATTGCGCGTTGACTATGAAATCTGATCTGCCATACTTCTCACAGAGTATATCCCAAGCATGATAGTATGATTGCGAGCTGAATCCCATTCCCGATATTGCTGCTTTTGCTTGACCCGTGGGACTGGTCTTGAGGTATTGCATCTTTTCTGTATCGCTTATTGGCTTTTGATGAACAACAACATCAAAAAGACCTGACCACTCTGGCCACTCTAGTGAGTCTCCTGAAAGCTCAGTCAGTTTTAGTTTTGGCAAGCCACTGGCACCACTGCTTGGTACTGGTTGATAAATGACTTGGGGAGTGGTTTGGTTCATTGTGCTTCTGTTTCTGCTCTCGGCAGACCTGTTTCAAGAGCTGTTAATGGGACTCTGACTCCTGTTTCTGTGTGGAACTGCTGACGTTCTCTGCTGCTGAAACTTCGTCCTTGTCAACGGCGTTGCTGGTGGGTCTGTTACTCTAATTTGTTTACGGATTTCTGGTTTCCTGAGAATGCTCGGTTCAGTCAGTTGCGTTGAGAAAAGTCCTTCACCCGGTTGGAACAGCGAGGTAGTTTTCGGGTAGGTGCTGAAACGTTTGTCAACTCTGTCCTGTGTGACATTCATTGGAGGGTCGAGAACAACATTTGGAGATAGTGGCTGTCTAGGAACAGACTGTTGAGCCACTGATTCTGCCCACCCTGCTGTTTTTTTCTTGATTGCGTCTTGATCCAACACTTTCTATGTCATCTGCCACTGATCCGGATGCTCTTGAGCTTTCTTTGATCAGCTCAAGTTTCAGAAGTCTTTGTTCTTCGTCTGCCTCTGCTTTTTTTCTTTCGTTTTCAAGGGCTCGCTCTTGCTATCGAAGACGCAGTTTGTCTTCTTGTTGTTGCATCTTTAGACGTAACTCATCTTCCTGTCGTTGCTGTTGTTGTTGCTGTAAACGTAATTCTTGCTCTCGCTGCTGTTGTAGTTCTTGCTGTTGTAATCGTAATTCTTCTTGCTGGCGACAAAGTTCTACTTCTTCCCGCTCCTGCTCTAACTCCAACTGCCGCCCTCGCAATCGTTGCACTATTTCTTTCTTAGCTCTCAGGTTTTCGTGCTCCATTTCTTCGATCTGCCGCCTTCTCGATGATCGCGAGTTGGCGATGCTGGATTGTTTTCTGCCGCCGTGTGCAGCAGAATGCCTAGAAGAGACCTCGACGTCCTCCTCAGCGTTTTCTAATCCTCCATTTGCTGTATCAATTACAGTATCATTTGGATCTTTGTCAACAGCCGCTGTGGATGACACTAATGATGTTTGATTTCAACAATCCTTGCTGAGCCTGTACGGCTTGATCAGGTCTCGATAGTAACTTCTAGCATTACTGAAATTCGCAAACCCACTGCTGCTGTCGGTTGTCTTAGAAGTTGTCGTACGTCTCGAAGAAACATCGATAAGCACCTTCGGCCGTCATTGTTTTGTTTTGTGTCCGGTAGCCTTCTAGCTCGTTGAGGTGTCTGGAGAAGGACTTGAGTAGGTCAGCCTGCTCTTTCTCTAACGTCTTGAGTTCACCACTCGCCTTCCAATCAGCTGTCTTCCAATGTCTGTTGGGACTTTTGCTGGCCATCGTTGCTGGTTGTGTTTTGGTCCTTCAGGTCGAATCGAAGATTCGATGCTGTTCGTGTCTCTGCTGTTGTTGTTGTCTGGGTCGGCGGACCAAATGTTGCGGCTGCTCAAGAATCTCAGCGGAACCTATATATCACAGCCTGGTTCTCGAGTTTTAAGCCGGCCTGGTTCTTCACTGGGTTCAATTGACTAACGATCTCGCTGAAATAATTAGTCGCTCGGACGTTTTAAAGGACTGTAATTTTTATTTTGGTTGATTGAAGTTAAGAAAATCCTTAGTGATAGTCTATGTTCAATCTCGTGCTGAAGTTTGTAAGGCTTCAGCCAGTAGCTCGTATTGTTGCTAATTTCTCGTCAAGTGAGCTCAACTAACTTAGAACTGGCAAGATCTTAAGATCTAGCAAAACTTAGCAAAGAAGACTAAAGTTGTTAAAGAATCATATTTTAGTCAATCTGAGAGCCAACTGCTCTGCAACAGTTTCTAATGGTTCTAAGTACAATGAAGTTTCACTAATCAAACAATTGGGTCAAAGTAAATAATCAAATATTTATCATTTATAACATCATTTCTACTTGTCTCTGATTGGTTAATCAAGAAAATGATTTAGGTCATTGTTTACATAGTAAATGTCAAATTACTGCAATATTTACTTTTGTTGAAATAAGCACAGATGGTTATTACGTGGCTCTAAATGTCTCGAATGTACGGTATTTCACCTTTAATGATCATCTAAAGTATCATAAAATAAACAACTTAAGAAATTTAACAATAAATAACAAAATATCGAAAAATGCCAATTTTGCACCATATAAGTGCTAATAGCCACACTTGTGGGTCTGATGCAATAATGTTCGTTGGGTCCATGAGTAGCTTAGAGGTAACCCTAACAGTCTGCCAAAACATCGGGTTGCTCGGGTTTTGCCTTCAAAACTCGGGGGGGGGGTGTACAGATTTCTGTAGAGAAAAGTTTTTTCAGTTTCAAACGTTATTTTTTGCTGTCTGATGGCTTTTGTAGCTCATTTGAAGTGGCGCCAACAAGAACTATGTTGTGTTTCTACAAGAGGCCACTTTATGACAATAAAACGGGCTTCCCTATTGGTGTTAGATTTGTTTACTTTATGCTTACTATAATGGGTATACTGATCATCAGGATCATCTGGGACTACATTGTTCTAAACTACTTCTTGCATCTTTTCCTTTTTTTAGTTTAAAGGGTACTATATGAGTTCTATGCACGAATTTGTTTTGAATTTTTTTGTCATTTAAAATTTCATATAGAGAATTGTTTGTCATTCGTGGCACTGTGTAAAGTCTCAAGCGTAGCTCTTGTAGGTTCTTAAACTTTAGTGGTGCCTTTTTTTGTAATAATACCAGATATTGGTTTTCCTTGTTTGAATCTATACATCCGGTTCTTGTTTGCCTTAACTGTATTTTGTCATCATTTAAAGTAGGCATTGGAACATTTTTTTCTAAATTTTTTTCTTCGTTTTAGCATCTCATTAGATTATCAATTTTGATGTAATTTATCTTTCTTTTTGTTTTTAAAAGTTCATCAATGTGTTTGTGGTGGTAAATTGATATTCTGATTTGAAATCCTCTTGAATATTTTATAGTAGTCCTAACTTTTGTGATTGGGGTATTTGCGGTTTAGTTCTGAATAGTATCTCATAAGGTGTATATCCAGTACTGTAATTTACAGCTGTATGATGCCGAAAATTAATATAGTGTACCCAAATTACTTATATCCACTTCGGCACATAAATTGCTGATAATTTGACAAAAAATTTTTTATACTTCGACTTTGTTGTTAGTCCACGGTGAATATACAGTTCGGGGACATAGTGTTATTCTCATTTTGTTTGCGTAGTGAACGAAGTCAATACTAAAAAGCTTTGCGATGCTATCTTGTACTATTTGTTGCGGTATACCAAATGTAGTCATAAAGCTCTCTAACTAATTTGTTGTTTCTAGGGCTTCGGCATTTTTGCTAACTTATTCTTTCATTAAATTAGAGAAAGCATCAACTAGTGCATTTACCTAGAGGTGCTAATGGACATTTGGATCTTACTAAAGTGAAGTTTGGGGTTTTCGTTCTAATATATTCTATGGTTGTAAGGATGCTTCTTTTAATTTTTTTTCGCGCTGACTTATTAGTTTAACATTTTAAGCAATCTAAAGTTAACATTTTGAGCCTTTTAAACAACCCGGGCCCATAGAAATTTTGCTTAAGTCTATTGTAATTTGTGCTTTCGGCTCTGTGGCTTCAAAGTTCGTGCATATGTGCGACCCCAAATAACTTATTGAATAGTTAAAGTGTTGCACATATCCTAACATCAAATGTGCTGTCCCAACAAGGTGTGGAATAACACTTTACTTCAATTTGAATCTATAGGTATAACAAGTTAAAAAAATTTTAGTTCTCCTGTGCCTTATGAGTTTTAAGTGGGTTGGAGTTGGGAGCTTGTTGTGCTAGGGTTGTGCTTGAACTGGAGCTAGTAGGATTTTTGAGAATAAATTGTTAAGTATTTTTGGACTCACCTCAATTCCGAAAGTGTTGGAAAGTCATTGTTTAAGAACTAGTAGCGAAAAACTCCAATTTAAAATTAAATTTATGCAATGAGATTTGAGACAAGGGGATAGATACGGGAGTGTTAAACTGTAACTTAGTTAAAATTTAAGAGATGTACTGTTGGACTTACCTCAATTCCAAAGCTGTCAGAGAGGTAAAAGTTATCTCATTAAGTTGAGATTAGAGCCAATGGGAACAATAAATGTAACTGAAATCCGAAGTTATCGGTGACCAAAAACCGTTTGTGTTTGAGCTTGCAATCTGTTTTTGCACCTCTAGACAGGTGTCTTTCTAATATTCTATTGGATGGGATGACCGTGTTGACAGAATTACCTTTTCAAGATTGGATTTCTCGAAATGGCGTAATCTTATTACGTCTATGTAATCTCAGTTCGAGTTTGTGATCCTAAAACAGTAGTTGTTCAAAATTACTTGCTGATTAGCTTGGTAAATTGGACTTCGTCGAAGTCAAGTTTGTGCATTAGGTGCTATAATGTAATTCTCAATATAGCACTACGATTATTAATTCATGTTACTGAGTGTAGCACACTTCAGTAAAAATTGAAAAAATTTTCAACCTCATTTTGATCCATACTCTTATTCTAAGAATAGAGTACTTGAGTAATTGAACCAACTTCAGAAACTAGCAAGATAATGCTTTTGAGAATTAAACAGGAGGAGATATTCTCTGGAGTTTATTTACTTCTGGTTTGATTGCTGTGGATTTCTTGTTTTTTTTTCTCTGAGGTTTTATGCACGTTTTGCGTTGAGTGTGATCTTTGTTTTTGTGTTAAAGTTTCCAAATTTCAATTGCCATTGTCTTAAATTTGATTTTTTTCAACTTGTTTTCCTAATTTTTCCACTTCATTGCTTGACTTTTCAATTCTTCTTATTTAGGTTTTCATTCCTGATTTTTAATTTTTTTTTAGTTTTCATTTCTGTACTTTCTTGGGGAAATGAACTGCTATACTGCAAGTTATCTCATGGGCAATGAACAAAAAAGACTGCATTATTGACTGCTGAGTGGAAACTAAAAGTAATTGGCTAGGATCAGAAAGCGATTAACAGTTCTGGTAAACGTGTTAGTAGGAGAGAATGTCTGGATTTCTTTAGTCTTGATGCTTCTGGTTTGATAGCCGAAAACATCTTGTTTTACTTTTCAGAGGGTTACACATTGAATTAAATTGTCTTAACTGGAGATGAAATTGTAGGTATAAAACTCTTAAAGTTATAGAGTATTTCCTCGGAGAGATGCAAGTTAAACTTAACGATATGATTACTTCTGTACTCTTTTCTTTCTTTTTGATTTTATGTAATAAGTCGAAAGGAAAAAATTCTCCATATAATATGCGACTGTTTTAATACGCTGAAGTCTGCTTAATACTTCTTTTGCATGTGGTGAATTAGATGTATTAGTTGATACTGTAGGCATAAAATTATAGGGTGATGATGTAGGGATATCATGTGTTCTTTGTAGAAAAAAGTTTTCGTGTGGCTTTAAATTTATTAGGACTATCAAGTGGAGCAAAGAAAATTTTTTGCTTTCGGATTTCAGAAAACTTGTATTTTTTAAAGGTCAAGGTATTGGAATGCTTGGGGGTAGAAAGTTAGAAGAGCTTGTGTTTTTATACGTTAATTACCTTCTACACGTCTTTTTTTGGTGATTCTAAGCCTGAATCTTAGTTTTGGGTAACAAAATTTTACAAGTTAGTTGTAGTGTAGGTTTCGGATTAGAACTATGTTGTGTTTCTACAAGAGGCCACTTTCTGACAATAAAATGGGCTTCCCTATTGGTGTTAGATTTGTTTACTTTATGCTTACTATAATGAGTATACTGATCATCAGGATCATCTGGGACTACATTGTTCTAAACTACTTCTTGCATCTTTTCTTTTTTTAGTTTAAAGAGTACTATATGAGTTCTATGCACGAATTTGTTTTGAATTTTTTTGTCATTTTAAATTTCATATAGAAAATTGTTTGTCATTCGTGGCACTGTGTAAAGTCTCAAGCGTAGCTCTTGTAGGTTCTTAAAATTTAGTGGTGCCTAGTTTTTTGTAATAATACCTTTCTACCATCAGATATTGGTTTTCCTTGTTTGAATCTATACTTCTGGTACTTATTTGCCTTAATTGTATTTTGTCATCATTTAAAGTAGGCGTTGGAACATTTTGTTCTACATTTTATTCTTCGTTTTAGCATCTCATTAGATGATCAATTTTAATGTAGTTTATCTTTCTTTTTGTTTTTAAAAGTTCCTCACTGTGTGTGTGATGGTAAATTGATATTCTGATTTGAAATCCTCTTGAATATTTTATAGTAGTCCTAACTTTTGTGATTGGGGTATTTGCGGTTTAGTTCTGAATAGTATCTCATAAGGTGTATATCCAGTACTGTAATTTACAGCTGTATGATGCCGAAAATTAATATAGTGTACCCAAATTACTTATATCCACTTCGGCACATAAATTGCTGATAATTTGACAAAAAATTTTTTATACTTCGACTTTGTTGTTAGTCCACGGTGAATATACAGTTCGGGGACATAGTGTTATTCTCATTTTGTTTGCGTAGTGAACGAAGTCAATACTAAAAAGCTTTGCGATGCTATCTTGTACTATTTGTTGCGGTATACCAAATGTAGTCATAAAGCTCTCTAACTAATTTGTTGTTTCTAGGGCTTCGGCATTTTTGCTAACTTATTCTTTCATTAAATTAGAGAAAGCATCAACTAGTGCATTTACCTAGAGGTGCTAATGGACATTTGGATCTTACTAAAGTGAAGTTTGGGGTTTTCGTTCTAATATATTCTATGGTTGTAAGGATGCTTCTTTTATTTTTTTTCGCGCTGACTTATTAGTTTAACATTTTAAGCAATCTAAAGTTAACATTTTGAGCCTTTTAAACAACCCGGGCCCATAGAAATTTTGCTTAAGTCTATTGTAATTTGTGCTTTCGGCTCTGTGGCTTCAAAGTTCGTGCATATGTGCGACCCCAAATAACTTATTGAATAGTTAAAGTGTTGCACATATCCTAACATCAAATGTGCTGTCCCAACAAGGTGTGGAATAACACTTTACTTCAATTTGAATCTATAGGTATAACAAGTTAAAAAAATTTTAGTTCTCCTGTGCCTTATGAGTTTTAAGTGGGTTGGAGTTGGGAGCTTGTTGTGCTAGGGTTGTGCTTGAACTGGAGCTAGTAGGATTTTTGAGAATAAATTGTTAAGTATTTTTGGACTCACCTCAATTCCGAAAGTGTTGGAAAGTCATTGTTTAAGAACTAGTAGCGAAAAACTCCCATTTAAAATTAAATTTATGCAATGAGATTTGAGACAAGGGGAAAGGGGATAGATACGGGAATGTTAAACTGTAAATTAATTAAAATTTAAGAGATGTACTGTTGGACTTACCTCAATTCCAAAGCTGTCAGAGAGGTAAAAGTTATCTCATTAAGTTGAGGTTAGAGCCAATGGGAACAATAAATGTAATTGAAATCCGAAGTTATCGGTGACCAAAAACCTTTGTGTTTGAGTTTGCAATCTGTTTTTGCACCTCTAGACAGGTGTCTTTCTAATATTCTATTGGATGGGATGACCGTGTCGACAGAATTATCTTTTCAAGATTAGATTTCTCAAAATAGCGTGATCTTATTACGTCAAGGTAATCTCAGTTCAAGTTTGTGATCCTAAAACAGTAGTTGTTCAAATTTACTTGCTGATTAGCTTGGTAAATAGGACTTCGTCGAAGTCAAGTTTGTGCAGTAGGTGCTATAATGTAATTCTCAATATAGCACTGAGATTATCAATTCATGTTACTGATTGTAGCCCACTTCAGTAAAATTTGAAAAAAATTTCAAGCTCATTTTGATCCGTACTCGTTTTCTAAGAATAGAGTATTTGAGTAATTGAACCAACTTCAGAAACTAGCAGGATATTGCTTTTGAGAAATAAACAGGAGGAGAGGTTCTCTGGAGTTTATTTACTTCTGGTTTGATTGCTGTGGAATTCCTGTTTTTTTTTCTCTGAGGTTTTATTTTGCTCAGAATTTCAACTACGAATTCATTGGTATACCAGGTGCTCTTGGAAGTTGGTCCATTTTTGATTTTTTGTGTTGTTACATTTTTATAATAAAAGAAATCTTATTGACTATATAGAAAAGGTTTTGTGCCTCTTTTTTGTTTATGTAATAAGTAAAAAAAAAGAATCACAAAAGAATATGGGTGGCTTTTATTGCGCCGAGGTCTGCTTAATTCTCTCTTTGCATCTGGTGAATTACATGTATTGGTTGATACTGTAGACATATTATTATCGGGTGATCATGGATGGCTATCATTTGTTCTTTTGGGGAAAACACTTTACGTGTAGTTATAAGCTTGCTAGGATTGTAAAGTGGCGTAAAGAAACTTTCATGCTTTTGACTTTCAGGAAAACTTGTATTTTTTACACGTCAAGGTGTTGAAATGCGTGGGGTTCGAAAGTTAGACGAGCTTAAGCCTTTTTATGTATAATATCATCTACACGTGTTTTTATTGATTTTAAGCCGGAATAGTTCATTGGGGTAACATCAATGTTACAAGTTAGCTGTAGTGTAGCATTCGGATTATAAGTATGCTGTGTATCTACTAGAGGCCACTGTGAAATGACAATAGGTTGTGCATCGCTATAAGTGCTGGATTTAGCTTTATTATGCTAACTATAATAAGTATAGTAATCATCAGTATCATCTGGGACTACATGGTTTTAAACTACCTGTTATATGTTTTCTTCTTTTAGGTAGAAGGCTCTATATGTATTCTATGCACGGATTTGTTCTCAATTGTCATTTTGTTTTTCATATAGAAAAGTATTTATCATTCTTGGCATTGTATAAAGTCTCAAGCGTAGCTCTCGTAGGTTCTTAGACTTTAATAGTCCCTTAAAGTGATTTCCTAATAATAGGTTTCTACACTAGGGTATATGTTTTCCTACTTCCAATCTATACCTATACTTGTTTGGTTTGTGTGTAGTTTGTCTGCATTTAGTGTAGGCATCGAAAAATATTGTTTTTATATTTCTTCTTCGTTTTAGCATCTGATTATATTATCCATTTGGAAGTAATTTATCTATCTTTTTGTTATTACAAGTTCATCACTGTGTTAGTGGGGTGTTAAATGGCTAAGATATTTTGATGTGCATTTCTGTTTGATTATCTCGTAGTAGTCTCAATTTAATGTGATAGGGGTATTTGTGGTTTAGTTGCGAATAGCATCTCGTCAGGTGTATATCCTGTACTGTATTATACTGCTGCACTGTGCCGAAAATCAAACGTACTAGTGGACTCTCACCTAATAGATCCTCTTTTGTCTAATAAAAAGCTGATTATTTGTCAAATAATTTTTGTCTACTTCTATTTTGCTATTAGTCCATGGTGAATCTGCCGATCGGGGACATAGTGTTATTTCCATTTCGTTTCTGTTATTCCTCACAAGGTTCGGCATAACAGAGTAAATCATATTGATATTACAAGTTAAAACGATTTCTACCTCTCCTGTGCTATATCAGATTCAGTCCGGGGGGGGGGGGGCTGGGTGGTGGTGTTGAGAGCTGGGCTAGTACTGGAACTGGAGCTAGTAAGCATTTTTGAAAAGAATTTATCCCGATGTAGGGAGACTTAGTTCAACTTAATTGAAACTAAGTTAAACTATGAGAAGAAAAGAGAATCTTTTTACATGACAAAAATTTTTATGCTCACTGAATTTTGAAGCTTTATTAGATGAGAAGCCTCTCTTATAATGTATTTAAATAAAATATACTTGATTAATTAACTTTGTTAGATGAAATGCCTCTCTGGACTAACATTTTAACTAGTGGTCGGTACTACAGATATTTAAACGACGGGGTTTTTTGCGGAGCCACTTGCACAGCATGAGTGTTCAACCACTGTATTTAATTCCGGTTTATATCTAAGTATTAAAGAAGGCTAAGTCCAAAAATGAATTGGTAAGTTTACGATAAACAGCATTAAATATGAACCGAGCATGAGGGCATAGAATAGTCAAGTTAATATAAGTGAATACGATTGAAGTAGCACAAGTTAGCTTAGGTTGGCTCATTCTATGTAAATTGAAACTGAGTTAAAGTTTTAGAGATGTAATGTTGGACTTACCTCAATTCCAAAGCTGTAAGAGTGTTAATAGTTATCTCCTTAAGTTGAGTTTTGAGCAAAGGGGAACAATAAATGTGTTTTAAATCCGAAGTTATCGGGGACCAAAAATCGTTGGTGTTTGAGCTTGCAATCACCTTTTACACCTGCAGACACGTGTCTTTCTAGTATCCTATTGGGTGGAGATGACTGTGTGGACATAATTATCTTTTCAAAATTGGATTATTCGAAGTGGCGTGATTTTAGCATGTCATGGTAATCTCACTTCGAGTTTGTGACCTTAACACAGTAGTTATTCAAAATTACTGGGTGATTCGCTTCTTAAATTGGACTTCGTCAGAGTCAATTTTGTCCTCCACGCACTACAATATATTTTTCAGTATAGCACTAAGATGATCAGTTCCTGTTACTGAATTTAGCACACTTCATTACACTTTGAAAAAAAAATCAACGCATATATGATCCAAACATATTTTCTAAGAATAGAGTAAACGAGCAAATAAACAAAATTTACAAAACGGCCACATAATGCTTTTGAAAGTTTCAGATGAAAAAGGAAATTTCAAAATCTTAAGTTACGACGAATTTACCAATGACATTATAGTTTTATCTCAGAATTATCCGTTGGCGTTAGAAAATTTGCTGCAAAAGTTGAGGAGTGTTAGTTCCAGCGTTAATGATTTTTGGTTTCTAATGATAACATATTTTTCAATTCAGGTATTCAAATCTTCAACCGATTCTCTGAGCTGCTGAGTGTGTCGATAGGAGAGAGTGAATTGGATATCGCCAAGGTTACATTACTTCAGGATGCAGTCATTGGATATTCGTCTCTCCTATACGATATCCCAAAGAAAGCCACCCGCAATGACGTAATCAAAGCTGTGAAGACTTTGTTCCAGAAAGTGGACGCTGCTCATGACCTGCCCTCCAAATACGAGGCGAGTGCCAAGCTACAAAATTGGTTTCAGCTAATGATAGACAACCAATGCTCAGTGGAGAAACGGTCTATTGACAAAGCAGCTGATATTAACAACAGTGGAGTCTACTATATTGAAAAGATGCAGCAACCATCGCATAAACCGGTTGGAGATGTCGTGAGCATCGAAGATGTTGTCTTATTGGAGTACCAGCCAACATGCCCAGACACTTCAGCAGCAACAACTGAATTTGCAGTGATGAAACTTCCTGAACTACGGGAATTGCTGAGCAATTTGGTTCTCGTCTCAAAGCGCACAAAAGGAGACATTCAGAATTCCTTCATAACCACTTACCAGAACATTGAGCGTCTGGCCCATTCTTTTGTCCGGCTGCACAGCACAGGGTGGACTCTGTTCACGACACTATCTATTGTAGTCAGAGTGAATCCCGCCAACTCCACTTTGCCAACGTTGGAAGTCCTTTTTGGAGACAAACATAGGAGACCCGAGATGTCTTGCTCTCCTGAACCGAGCAGGGAGTTGTCAGGATTATGTAAGCTGTTCGAAGACATCATCACAAAATGGGAGGCAGACTTGTTCAGCATGAGGATCAAGTGTCCTCTTCTGAACGAATACAACAGCCAGCAACTCAGTCTCCTTTGCTCCTCTCTTGCCGCCTTCAATGCAAGCCAAAAGTCCACTCACCTCAACCCAGATGCCCTCTACTTCCTAAGGCTTCTTCATCCTGATCTCACACAACTACAAGTTACCCATTTCATGCAACAATACAAGAATACTGCTGACACACAGACCACAAACAGAGCTGCTGACAATTTATTCAGTTATCAATCCAGACAAGCTGTTGAGTCCACAGACTTAAAATCTGAATTACTCGATCTAGTCCAGAAACTCATGTCAAAGTTCAAAATTGATGAAAAGCAAGCCAAAGCCGCAATAGAGTCGGTGAGAGAAAATTCAAACATTGACGAGATTAAAGGAAAATCAATAAGATTGATGATGGCAATTAACCGAGGTAAAGCGCATCTTAACACAGATCTCTCCGATGAGTTTGATAAATTCATCTCAAAATTAAGCGTTGGCGTAGGACAATTTGCTGCAAAAGTTGAGAAAAAGTTTTTAAGTTTTCTGTCTCAAATGCAAAATGATTCTCTGCCCAATTGCTTTAGTTTGTCACACCTCAATTCTATCCTGGAAAACATTGAAATACACAAGACGTCAGTAGCCCCAGAAGAAATTGAATTGGGCCAGTTTAGTCAAAATTTTCTGATGGGCCAACCTAATTTAATTGTTTGCGAAAATGGAGACGAGATTTTGCTCAATGTGCTCAATTTGTATCGCCATGTGAACAACAGGCAGCTGCCCGACCAGCGGCAAGTGCTCATTTGTAGAGATACGACCTGTTGGGAAGAGCTGCAGAATTTCATTCTACGGAGCTTATTGGATCCAAAGGGGCGAGTATACGCAGTGGCCTTCGGAGATGTGCTCAGTGTAGAAAATACAGAAATGCTTGAGCAACTTCTTTTTGAGCGTCTGAATGAGCCAAATGCCACCTCCAAGTTAATCTTCTTCAACTCAGATGCCAACAGTCAATGTTCAATTATTTTGGAAAAATGTAAGACCAGGTTCAACATTGAGACTATTGATCAGCTGAAAGATTATGTGTGTGGCAACTTGAGGATAGAGAGGAGAGATAGAGAGACGAGAAACATTGACACGGAGTACAAATCACTCGTCGTTTTGTCACACCAACCAGCAGCAGGTAAAGTTCTTATGCAAAAAACAACCTGGGTTCAGACCTCGACTAATGAAAAGAGCTTCCTACATGAAGCCAAGCAAATGCGTTTTTCATTGTATACCAAAACGTTTTCATGATCACTTTCGGTCTAGCACGGTCTGTTCATGGTCTTTTTTAAGTTGAGCACGGTCTGTTCATGGTCATTTTTGGTGAAGCATGGACTGTTTATGGCAAATTTTTTGTCAAGCATGATCTGTTCTTTTTTGAACGAGCGTGATTAGTTCATGAACATTTTTGGTCGAGCAGTCTGTTCCTGGCATTTTTTTGATCAAGCTTGATCTTTTCATGACCATTTTTACTCGAGCATGGTTTGTTCATGGTCATTTTTAATTGATTATGATGTGTTTTTGGCGTTGTTTGGTTAGAACTGGTCTGTTTGGGTCATTTTTGGTCAAGCAGACTCTTCTCTTGATCAATTTTAGTCGTGCATTGTCTGTCCAAGTCAATTTTGATCAAGCATAGTCTATTCATGATCAGTATTGGCTTAACATAGTCCGTCCGTTCTTGGACAAATTTTTTCAATCATTATCTGTTCAGGGTTTCGTTTGTTTAAGTATGGCCTGTTCGTGATCATTTTTTGGTCGATAATGGTCTGTTCATTATCATTTTCTGTTGAGCATGTTGTGTTTAAGCTCATTTGTGGTCACGCATTGCTTGTGTATGACCTTTTTTGTTCGAACATCGTCTTTTCAAGGCATTTTTTTGATCAATCATGGCCTCGCCGTGGTATCTTGTGTTTGAGCATGGCCTGTACATGCCAAATTTTGGTCGAGCATGGTCTGTTTATGGTCGTTTTTGATTAAGTTTGATCCGTTCATGGTAAGTTTTTTTCGAGCATTGTCTGTTCATGGTAAAATTTGGTCAGGCATGGGCTGTTCGAGGCCAATTGTTGGTCGAGTATAGCCTGTTAAAGGTCATTTTTTTGTCAAGCATGCTCTGTTTATGATTATTTATGATCAAACATGGACTGTTCGTGGTCATTTTTGGTCGAGTATATTCTGTTCATGGTCATTTTTGGTCAAAAAGCATCTGTTCATGTTCAATTTGGGGCCCGCATGGTCTTTTTCACAAGTGATGACTACCCTTGGCAATAAAGAAAATAGCGTTCCTCATTTTGGTACTTTTCAAAATTAAGGAGAAAATCAACTGCTGTGAAAAGAACAATTGTTACTGAAATATGAGCTTCAGTGAAGCAAGCGGAAAAACTGTTGAGAAACCAGTGGAAAAACTCAATGAAACAAGATATCCAGAAAAAAAAACACGATCAAATTAACTGATTCGCTTCAATGTTTACTGGGTTATGGAAACTTATCTGATCTTTTCTGTTCTTATCTGATGGTTTTTTTTACTAAAAGATTCTCTTTTGACAGTGAAACTCTAATTCTAACTTTCAATGTTTCAAGTTTCTCATATTGGCTGCCACAGAAGCGCGACTGATTTTTATTGTGACCAAGCTTTTCATATTGAAACAAAAAGTGCCGAAAACACCGCCATTTGTACAGACAACGCGTTGTTATGTTGCAATCATCAAAAATTGGTAGGTGTCCGGAACTTTATTCATGATTGGCTTTTATGCTAAAGGGAATTTTGACCCGCGCTGGTATATTTTGCGGACAGATACAAGTGAGGTGCATTTCACAATTCGGTGGTACACAAAGTCAATCTTTGAACAGATTTTGTCAGTCTTTGTGCATCCAGGAAAAGAAAAACAATTCTGAAGAGTTTTTTTCTAAATCAATTTCGGCGGTTTGAGAGCTCACTTTTGTCTCTTTTTTACGTCTCAGAACCCAATTGCATACATTTCAATTATTATTAATCATTATTATGCCTCAGTTTAATCACAAAAATCGTGATCAGAAAATTTTTCGTGACGGCGCGAAAGAAGTACAGCAAATAATGGTAAAAAAAAATCAAAACAGTATTGAAATTTGAAATTTTACGAACTGAGTGGTGTACTTCCATTTTTGCTCTTGATGCTCTTTTTGCATGTTCATTTTTCTTTTAGGAAAGACAACTTTTGTTCATACCCTACGTGAGAAACTCCAGAAACACGAGAAGAATCAAGAGTCAGTATTTCCAACGCTAACTCTAAACAATAACACGATTAATTTGGAAACGGTGCTGGACGATTTATGGGAGATGAGACGAAACGATCAATTAGCAGCCCTTCACATTGACATTGCTCCAAACGTTAGCTTGAGAAAAGTTGTTTTCTGTTTTTTCATACTGAAAATTTTTTATTAGTGTTCTTCTATTATCATGAAGTTATGTCAGTAAGAATTCCGTTAACGCTAGAAACGCCAGGTAGAAAGCAATCAACGTAGGCTCGAACGCAACTTCTATTATACTGGGTACTTTTAAATTAAATCTGGATTTTTCTCTATTCAACCCCGTTCGGGAATTTATTTTCTATTATGAGAAACGATGGTAACGTTTGTATTTGAAGACTTCCATTGAGAAAAATCACATTTTGTTTTCCCTTCAAATGCAACCGCCCGCTCAAGCATTGGAAGTTAGCAGAAAACGAAAATAAATTTTTAAATCTTCTTGAAGAGGCGTTCAAATTGATTACAAAAACAACTAAATCCTTCTCATGTTTTTTGAGGTCCAACGCGGGTTTACTGCTCCCACATTATTTGAAAAAAAATGGGAGAAGTTTATGCTAACCCCACTTTTCTTCGTTCAGACAATTTTTGAATTTTTTTAGGGCATCCCTGTCTAGCGTCTGTGGCATCAACTTGGTGTGCAATTGTGGCGTCTAAAATTTACTACAGAGAAAAAACTTTGAGAACTTTGCTTTTTTTGGAAAAAAAATCACTATTTTGCACCCACAAATTCAGGCAAATTAGCCTAAGTTTTCATCAAAGTTAGCTAATGTCTTGGTCAATGATCAATCGCTTTCAACACAGTGGTTTGTTCGACCGGTTATTTGAAGAACAAGAATCTTATTGTTTACTCAATGTCTCCGTATAGCATGGAAAAAACAAAATTGCGCTTTTTAAGAAGAAAA
Organism: Convolutriloba macropyga; assembly: GCF_964194025.1. Classification (NCBI taxonomy): domain Eukaryota; kingdom Metazoa; phylum Xenacoelomorpha; order Acoela; family Convolutidae; genus Convolutriloba; species Convolutriloba macropyga. Next base: position 78,121,056 of record NC_134468.1, on the reverse strand, counting down.
CAGCAACAAAATTTCAGTGGATTTTTTTAGACCTTTTGATGAAATTTCAACGCATTCCTCACCTGTTGACCTAACTTGTCATCCGAAGTTCAGTTCATTTTACTTCATTTTAAGTTTTGATAAGCACGAAGAAAGTAATTTTGAGTCCAACTTTCAAGGGGTAATTTTCAAAAATCAAAAACCTAAAATGATATTTCATATCGAACTTGAAAAACAATGAGAAATTTTGTGAAATGTTAGTGATAGCATGCAACATGTTCACATCAAAGATTGACTGATATCCAATAAACAAATGCAAATCCTGCATTTTGTGCTTTTGTAGACTACACTGGGATTCGAAAGAGAAAAAGTTTCGATCATCGTTTATGCTACTACTGAAAATATCCCTCATATTTGTATCATTCGTTGAAAAAAACAAGTAACATACTAGAAGTTGCTAGGAGCAAGTCCGTATACTCATTCAATTATTATTGAGCTCCAATTTTATTTAGTAATGATTGTTTTTGGGTGCAGTCTTTCATTTAAAGAATTCTCCATACGTTTTGATGGCTTTGAGGTCAATTGAAAGTCAAAATTGAGGGAACGCACGAATTAACAGAACAAGAAATCACAAATAGGCGTCACATTTAACAAAACGCATTTATTTTATGGCGTGAACGCTTACTTCTGTGATAAGAAAGAACTCAACATTTCACAAAATTTTGTTGAGTTGCCGTGTTTTGACTAATGCTTCCAGTGATATCCCCTTTTTAATATGAGGTTTCTTCGCGACAGCTACTCAAAAATAGCAAGACAATCCTTTAAGTGTTAAGCTCCAACTGTGTGAATCAGTGTTCTTGATTCTGATTTATATTTTGGATTCAAAAGAAAATTGTTTCGAAAATTGACATTATTTAGTTCTAGTTCATCTATTTCTAGTACTTTTTGGTCTCGTGCAACAATGTCATGATTTGGATGGAAAAAACTGTTTACTGTGCGTTGAGTTTCGTTTCAATTCAAGCATCCAAAATGGCCGTTATTTGAAAAAAGAACACTTACTTTCTAAGTTTTGTTCTGACTTGTTTTCTCTTCATTTTGCCCTGTTTTCCCTCTTGTTATTGACGTACTTTTGTGTATCAAAATCAAAACAAATTTTGCAAAAACCGGACAATTGTGTTGTCTCACTATGTTTTTATTTAACTTTGGACGTCGTTTTTTCAGAAAACAATTTTTACATATACATTTAAAAAGAAAATGGATTTTGTAATTCGCTATTTATGAGCGTTTCGTGTTTCTGTAGGAAAAAAACAATTGAAGGTTTTGAACTGTTCTTTAGCAAAAATTGTTCGTATAACTTATGAAAAACAGTTAAAAATGAGTCAGATGTCGTCAATTTGACTTTAGAATTGTTAAAGAAAGAGTCTTTAACTTCTATAAAAGTTATAGAAAAAGACTAAAACAGTCAATGATGCAAAATAAATTGAAAAACTTTTCCTTTTTAGCTACAAAATGTTTTCAGCTAACTCTTTGGGCAATATTCATTATAATTTAAGTGCATTTAATACTTTATAATTGAAGAGTACCCAGATTTTTTTGGTCCTTTGAAAAATCAAATATTTTCCCTGTTGTTTTTGTTTCACACTTTAGCTAACAAAAATAGATTTTGTTTCCATTGCAGCTTGATAAAAATATTTTTAGTGCTGAAACAAACGTATCTGATATATCTCTTCGATTCGTTAAGCTTTCAAATATAAATGTGGGAGCATTCTGTGTCACTCACGGAACAAGCCAACCTTTTTGTTGCCTTATATAACTTCACACGATTCTATTTTATGAATTTCTTAAACAATGATACTTTTCTTTATTACTTAGCAGCAGTTCATTCGAAAAAAAAAATCGAATTATCTTTGTGTTACTGTTATACTCTCAAAATTGTTCATTTAGCCAAGAAATTGCGTTCTAAAAGTTTTTCTTCAGATGTTTGAGATTTTTTCCGAACTCCTGGTTTCTCAGCAGAAGGAAATTGCGTAATTGCTACGCATCAATTGGTCTTTTTTTCCCCAGTTAATATCCTGAAATAACCCTTTTTTGCATTTTTTTACCGATTGGATTTTAGGTAAACTTTGCCTAACTATAGAGCTGATTATATGAGTCGCGGAAAACAGCGGAATACAAATAAGTATACTCGCCCAAAAATCTGTTTATTAGGTAATCTTTTTACTGTCCACTACATTTTTTGTATTACCTTATACTCTGCAGAAAAATAAAGGACAAAAGTGGGGCTCGTATTATGCGTTTCCACATAATATTTCATCCTGATTCTTGATGTAGAATTTTCTTTTATTGTCGTTAGAAGGCTTCCAGCTGGGGACTGGCTAGCGCCCGAAACTCTATCAAAATTCTTAAAGATTTCTTTGGTTGTTCCTTTTGTCGTAGGGAGTGTACTGTGTTGTCCCCAAAAAATTCTCTCTCGGCTGCTTGCAAACATCTCTTGATAATTGAAATAATAGTCAAAATATGTAATACCAGCAACAAGTAGCGATATAGACAGAGCCAGATAATTGAATAAGTTCAACAATTAAAAGGAATTTTTCTATCAAACCGAAGATTCACACTAGATAAAACTAGTTATCCACAGGTATCCAGAACGCATGCAATTCACTTCCTAATCCAGACAACTATAACAAGTTTTGCCTACCAGTAGCTGTGTTACTACCAGTTTGTGTCTGATGGTTTTTATTGTGCTTGAGTGTTCTCAACCTTATCAGTTCTTATCCGCAAAAAGCATCGTGTCGTTTCTTTTCAGCACATTTTGATCTAACATATAAATGTAAAAGTGGGCAAAAAATGATGGTCACAAGATGCAACATATCATATGTAAATGTTTGCACAAGTTGACCTCATTTCCGTGGTTTAATTGGTTTGCTGATTTCAGAATTGAGAAAAAATCATGTTTCATGTCACTTAATCTCGGTAAGCATGCAAGTTTTTATGTTTTTACAGCTGTGAATATGTCTGATTTGTCTTAAAGGTGCTTTGTTTCCCATTATGATGTAACACTAACTGTTTTTAACCAATTTTTAGCAATTCTCACAATGGTGGAAGAATCATGGACATTTCAGAGCTCTTTGACCTTTTCTTCGTAAAATATTCGCCATCGTTGAAACTCTGAAACTGAATGATACCTAATTTGCGAAATCCACAGTTGAAAGTAGTTTTTGGTTGTTATTTTGACTCTAGTAAAAATGCTGCTTCTTTCATGGTAGAAATTTAGAAACAATTTAGTTAACAACTCTTTTTTGTTGTTTTCAAGGCAAATTAAACAGCTTTGGGTTACCGGAAAAGCTCACTCTTTCTAAATGCATATGCTATTGTCCCAGTAGTCATCAGTTAAATTTTGAGGTCAATTAAATTTGAGGAAGTAGGCTTCTGGGTACTTGCGGGGGGGGGGGAGGTGGCGAAATTTGAGACGATTGATTCCGGAGAATTATAGTTTCTCTCTCTGATTTTCTTTCGAAAAGCATTTCTGTTCGCTTCAAATCAATCTCAAAAAAATTTCAAGGGAATAATTGGTCCTATCTCAATAATCGAAATCAATTCATAAATCGTTATCTCCACTAAGAATTCTGTTTTGCAAACTTTTTGACCTCTTGAACCTCCAATTCGTTAGATACTGTTTTTTCTTGACAATAGTGATATAATGATTCCTTGCTTTGTATAATAAGCAACACTATGATGCTTTTACCTAGCTCTGGTTTCAAATATACACTATGATTTATCCAAACTTCACATGATAAACTTGACTGACTGACACAATTTGAAAATCAGAACCCTTTGAGAAATGTTTGTGTTAACTCACAAGATCTATACCAGGTTTCTCCTACAAATACCATATCACCTCTGAAATTTCACTTAAATTAATTCTCTATTAGGTTTGTATCGAGCTTGAATCCAAAAAAACTGTTGCAATAAAACTGTAGCCAAGAATTTTTCAATTCATTTTATTTTTCATGTCACGTCTTGACAAACCTATTCTGAATTTTATAATATAAGCATCGGTTTTTCATGATTAAAAGTCCTCGCTCCAACCAGGCGCAAATAAAACAATTGGTAAATATTTTTTTCACACAAAAAAGTTTGTTGCAAAAACTTTATCTCTTGGTCTTTATTTTTTATTCCCCATTCTGTAGGTAATCATTGATAGCAAACAAAAAAATGCCCGGAAATTACTACACGCATACTTTTTGGTTTTTATCCTCTTTTTTATGCACAAGTTTTTCCTGGTTAATATACCCATCACTTCTTTCCTGAAAACACTAATCAGTGAACCGAAACGTAGCTGCTTATAGGAACTACATACGTATCACTATCGTATCAAAATTGCATATAGGGGTGCAACTTTGGAGTTTATGGTATTTTGTAAATAAGTACCATTGCTTTTCGCAAGCTCTTCCATTCTTTTTTTTCAGCTGTAATCGTACTCGATACCGCTCGTTTAATGACCTCTGAGTTCCATTCTTACTACTTCTGACAACTTGATCACTGTGCGAAGCATTTCTCTCTTTTGTTTACATAGTCAATAGTCCACCCCAACTTACATTGATCAAGTTTGTTCCTTTTGTTTACTTAGTCAATATAATCCAGTTTAGATCCTAAACTCTGCGATCTAAATAATCACACAAGAGGCTTCAATGTTAGATAATTTCAACGACTAAAACAGAAATACCACACTCCTCCCTCCTAGAATATGATTCTCCCGAATAATTAAAAAAAACATGTCGGTGCCTGTGCACTAGCAGTTTCTTCCTCACAAGGAGCTATTTATCACGAAATTAGTGAACCTGCTTTAGTGTTGACCATTTAATAGAGCTGCAAGTAAATGAACGTCAGATAATGCCCAGTGCACCGCTTAGTGGTTAAACAATTACTAGAAGATATAAGCAGGTTCAAATATATAAATCTTTCAGTCAGCCAATTGTTTTTGAAGAAAACAACTGGCCGAAAAAAAGTTCACCTTCAAAAGAGTCCTATACCGACAACGCTAAATCTGTCTACACTTAAACTTATTCCGGTCAATTCAATTGAATTTATCATCTTTTTCCATGTGGAGTCCTATTTTAGTTTTTGTCATTTAGAGCATATGCACTTCATTATAAACAGCAGAATTATTGATTCATTTATAAGCTTCTAAATTTATGTATGGCATGATAACTCACAATCATAGGAGATGCGACCTCGACAGATTAGTCTGACTAGTTGTCACCAAAGACAAAACACCTTTACCTTTTTTGTCAACTCTTCTTTTTTTCTCAGATGCCTGAAGGGATGTCCGCCTCCACTCTCAAATTCTGATCTTTTTTGTTTGCGGCACACTACCTTGGATGACTGATACTCGAAATTTAGTTTGTTACCCTTCTCTTTCCGACTGAGAATTGGTTTTTCAGAAAACAGTTTGCACAACTCAGTGTACTCCACTTTTAGACCTCTCTGATTGTCACTCGCCCACAACAATTTCGGAGAAGAGCTACACGACACCTCCGTCCTATAGTGTACTCTACGGTCTTGGCCGGATTAGTTCGTCGTCAACTGGTATCAATCAGTATCTATGGCTTTCTTGACTTCAAAATCCGTGCTTCTGATCAATATCTTCCTTTTAACAAGAACTCACAAGAAATACTAGAGCTACATTTTCTCCAAAATCAATAAAAAAACACATTTCGCGTCATTCGGAAGTTTCAGCTCCAGATCGGTTGCCTTTGAAATTGACAACAGCTCATCGTCATCGGAGTCCATCTTGTTGATGTGCAACACGTCACAATCGGATTCAATTTTTGAATTCTTCCGGGAAAAGACCTCTTCTGCAGTAAGTAATTTGTTCAGTCCCACCATTAGTGACTACTCAACCGAAATTCTTACTCTTTGTTCACTCTCAAGAATTCCAAAACTCGCAGCATAGAAGCTCACTTTCGACTTTTTCTTGTTTAAGTAGTGTAAACGAGGCTCCAAGATTAACTAACAGTTTTTCTTTCAATCTTTTCCCAATAGCCGAGCTTCCAAAGGATACATGACTCTAGGACTGCTGCAGTTAGTGGGTTTCTTTCATTCAGCAATCTTTTACCCTCTGAGCATCCGGACTCCTCTATCTGCTTATCAATCAATCCAAATGCCAAATCAATTAAGTCACAACTACGCTCATCTGGTCCAGCAAAGAGGGATTTTTTTGCTGCCTGTTTAGCTTCAAACTCCTCAGGAAGATCTTTTTCCGCAGTTGATTCGGTTTTCAACACTAAGTCTTCATTCGAGCACTAATCCTCAATCGGTTCCTCATTTTGAAAGTCGTTGACGCTTGCTGTTCTCCCGAAGTATCAAAACAGAAATCATAAATTTGCTATTTTTCATAGCTACCTCCAAGCGCCTTGAGGGTTTCCGAATAGTATTTTTATTGGTTTTTCGGATATTTGCTTTTTCTTTCCATTTCTTGGGAGAAATTTTTCTGGCTAAATTTTTCGGAGTAGTGACCTCTTTTTCTTTGCACTCTGTTTCAACGTAATCGCTGTCTACTATCGAAGCCACGCTTTTACAGCTATTAATCGCCTCCCAAAGCGTATCTCTCGCAGAAATTACAAAACGCTCCTGTAATTTCTCTTATTTTCGTCCCAAAGAACTTACGATCAATCTATCTTTTGCGACGCAATGCTGCCTGACTCTTGGTATAATTCACTAGGAATCGAATTGTCGCTAACAGCAACTCCTGCTGCCGCAGTCGAAATGCAATCTTGGGCAGAAGTCAAATGTTTCTCCAACGTCTATCCACTTGCCAAACTACGGCATGCAAGGACCGGCGGAGTTTTGTTCAAAAGCTGTCAATTTTTCGCGCACGGTTCTTCAACGTTTATTTTGTTTTCGATAGTAGGCTCAAATTTTTCAGAATAACTTTTCTGCTCACCAATATTTGGAACGAACGCGTCATCGTTCAAACAATCGAACATGTTTTGATCGTCGCTATCGGAGAAGCTAAAACTTTCTTTTCTAAAAATTGCATCACCTTCCACCTCACTGTTAGCAGTTTCCGCGAGTGCTTCGCTTCTCAATTTTGAACTGTCCGATTTTGCAATTGTCCAGTGTTGCTGTCCGATTTTAGAATCCCCTCTTGGTGTGGTAACTCCTCTCTGTCAACAATGTCACTTTGAAACACTGAGACTCCTTTGAATTGATTTTCAATTTTTATGTGGCTAGTAATTCAAAGAATCAAGAGCCCAACCACACTATTTATTTGGCAAATATCTCTTGACCTCCTCTTCTGTCCACATGAACACGTCGAAAATATCCAAGAAATACTCACACAATTTCTCCCAAATTTCATATCCAGGAGGAAGGAAAGGTTTTAAAAACTTGAAGTCTGACATTATTCTACAAAGGGCTGCGCTCTACTCTGACTGCTCCTCTGAGGCCTCAACTTCTGCGGCCAACCTTATTAGCTCTTCTTCTCGTCTCTGTCTGAGTAGTCACTTCAATCCATCGGCTCGGGTACTTCCACCACTGTGCTCCGTTAGAATCCTTGTTCCAAGAAAAATCACTGACTGTCTTTCAAAAAAACTCTCCCTCGAAAATGATTGTCTCGGCTGTTCCAATTCCCTAAAACTTTGTCTCTTTGCAGGTCTTACAAGGTCTTCTCGAAAGTCGTCAATGCGTTCATCCGACTGATTTATCGATAGGGTTGCCAGCTTTGCCCAGTGGTTTTCTGTTGGTTTAAGCAGCGTTCACCAGTCTCTCATTACTCGGTCCACACTCGTGTCGTCTAACAATTTTTTGATTAACAACCTTTTTGACAAGAGAGCCCAACCAGGAGTGCCACTGTAGAGTTTCGTATTCTTGACGTTGGAAGGCTTCTAGCTGGTGACTGGCTAGGGCTCAAAATTTTATCAAAATTCCGAAAAAACTGTTTGGTGGATCCTTTGTAGTAGGCAGTGTACTGTGCTGTCCCCCAAAAAAAAATCTCTGGGCTGCTTGAAAACTGGATATTTTGCTTTTTTCTTCGGAGATTTTTTGCCATTTTAAATGCTTTGAATGTGAACAATAACTAATTTGAGAAATTCACGTTTGAAAGTGCTTGTTGGTGGTTGTTCTGACTCTGGTAAAATCGTTACTTCTTTCGTGGAAGTACTTTAAAAAATCAGTTAACGTCTCTTTTTTTGTTTGTTTTAAATCGAAATGAACCATTTGAGTTCCCGCTCTGCTCAATGAATATATCATTGTTCCAGTAGCCAAAAAAAATTTTCAGGTCAACTGGACTTGAGGAAATAGGGTTCTGGGTTCTTGCGGCGGGGTGGGGGTTTGTTTGTGAAACTCCCTTGTGTTCTTCTATTCGCTTCAATTCATCCTCTAGAAGACTTCTTAGCAATAATTGGTCCTACTTCAAATAACGAATTCACTTTAAAGTCGTTATTTCCGCTAAAAATTCTCTTTTGCAAACATTTTCACCTTTTGAATCTCCGTTCTTCCTATACTGCTTTTTCATTACAATAATGATTCCTTCCACTGTATAATTAGCAAAACCATAATAATGTTACTTTTTCTCAGCTCTGGTTTCAAGTAGACACTATGATTTATGCAAACTTCACACGATACACATGACTGACTGAAATATTTTGAAAATCAGAACTCCAACAATTATTTGTGTTAAATACCAAGATCTATACCAGGCTTCTCGTGCAAATATAAAATCACCTTTGATATTTCGCTCAAATTAGTTCTCCTAATAGGGGTGTATCGAGCTTGAATCCAAAAAAACTGATGCAATAAAAATAACCACTATTTCTTCCTGAAAACACCAATCAGTGAACCCAAACTTGGCTGCTTATAGGAAATACTTATTACTATCGTATCAAAATGACTTTTAGGAGATTTGGGGTTTGGGGGTTTGGGGTTTGGGGGATTTAGTAAATAAGTACCCTTGCTTTTCGCAAGCTCTTCCATTCTTTTTTCTGCTGTAATCATACTCGATGCCGTTCGTTTAAAGACTTCTGATTTACTTTCTTACTACTTCTAACACCTCGACCACTGTGCGAAGCTATTCTCTCTTTTCTTTACATAGACAATAGTCCACGCCAACTTACATCAATCAAGTTGGTCCTTTTTTTAATGGTTAATATGCTCCAGATTAGCTCCTAGACTCTGAAAATTAATTAACCACACAAGAAGCTTCAATATCAAATAATTTCATCAACTCAAACGGAATTTCCACACTCGGCCTAATAGTTTATCAAGTGCATCAAAGATAGGAAGGCTAAATTGGAGTTCAATCTTTGTAATATGAAACAAGGTGAATTAAAATTGACTGATTTGTTGTCCAGTTATATAATATCACTAAAGTTGTTTGCTCTCAGTTCACTAGATTGGAGAAAACAATGAACTGATTTGAAATTTTGGGCCCGCAGAAAAAAATCAGTTCTATTACACTTAAAGTCGATGATGACGAAGAATTGAGAAAAAAAGCAGAAATTTTCGTCTCATATCAACAGATTACGTTCTCCAACCAGAAAATTTTTGATGTTAAGTGAGAAAATCAGACAAGATCAGAGGTCTAATTTTTTTAAAAAAAAAATTTTTAAGTCGCGAAATTCTCATCACCATAAAAGTGTACTTTTGATGCGTAATATGCTCTTTGAATTAGCAAAAGTACTTTCACTGACTAGAATCTTCTTCACTTTTCCTATATATTGGAATTTAACATTACGAGGTTGGAACGCTAAGCAATCTTTTTGTTTTGAACATCTTAATATTCATCAAAAGGTACAGAACTCTCAGAAGCAATATGTATTAGTTCGCCTACAAAAATATTCCTTACCTTACTCGGAGAACATTACTCTAGAGACATTCCCCGTTTTAAGATGGCCAGTAGTCTGTTCATGTCACAACTTACAATGGCCAGTCTGATTTTTGAGTCAAAGTTACCTGATGAAAAAATATTTTCCACTGAACTCCCGCCTGCAAGGTTTGCTTCTGCGTGGCCACTTGAAACATTTAATTTGTACAGCAAGTCGTAATCAATAGGTTTTGTGTTAATTGTCTAAAACCTAGTTTAAGAATAAGCGTAAATTTTTTATACTACCATAGTGATTTAAAGTTATAAGCTATGTCAAGCGGACTGGGTGTTAATTCAAATATCCATTACCGTTTTTAGTTTAACTTCCCTATTTCAGGGGCAGTAAATTCGTTCGTTAAGTCCTCATTTTATTTCATTGAGCCGATTCGATCTCATTTACGTTTTGTTCATGTTTTAGACATGAAACTATATGCTTAAAATTCAAACAAATGTTAGCATCCTGTCTTTTCGCGTGATCAGCCTAATTTCCTGTTCTGACTTAATTTGTATATTTAATTTCATTCTTTAATTTGTGTTGCTCAATCTCAGTTGCAATTAAAATTGGCAAAATTATTTTCAAAAGCTAACTCGGAAAAAAAAGTCATACGCGACGCTAATTTCCTATATAAAAAGTAAAATTTAGAAATTTTCTAACTAAATATGCAAAGGCGCGACAACTGCCCACTCTAAGTACGTCAGGGTCAAACGAAACGAGATCGAATCAAATCTAAGGTTCGGTAAAACAACATAACGCAGTCTGCATTTGATGCAAGAAAAACTCCTCTTCACATAGGTGCTTCTGGGAGAAGGCAACCATAATGTCACCTCTTTCATGGGAGAATTGGACAAAAAAAAGGAAACATGCCCCCGCAAGCAAAAGAGGGAAATCAATATGAAGTTCTTCCAAAGGGGCAGACAACAGGAGTCATATACACCCAGAACCTGTATGCCAGTAGCCTGTTCAAAATCACGCAAAAGCAACCGAACGCAATCGAAGGTTTCAAAACCAGCAGCTCAAAGTAACATGGCAGAACAGATGTAAAACGACCGACAAAGTTGGCGTACTTTGTGGTGACAAACCATGGGGTATCTGCGAACAAGAGGCTACTTCACTCCTCTATGTCTGCAATGGCACAGAAGGTTGTAAGGTTTTTAAAAGATAGCAGCCACATTTTCCTATAAAAAAGAAACCGATGAAAGAACTATGAAGAGTCAAATTAAACTTGCATTATTACGTCGAACAATCCAAAAATTGTAATCTATGTGACGAATAAGCAGCATTGATGCGTGACACCTTCATAATAGAATTAATGGAATACAAAACCTAAAAAGAACTACTAAAGGAGACGGTGTTGCCAATCAAAGCCTTGAAGATAGCAATCGACATAGAAATGGTAGCTCAAAAGCAGCGGCGCTTTAATCAAAATCTAAATATTCGCAACACTCAGTCCTTGAAATTAGTTAACAACTTTCGAAAGTGCAGTCGCACCCCAAAATACCAACAACAAACACAAAGTAACAATGGCAACGCGAACGCTTATAATCACTACCAACTCACTAGTGTCTGTGCAAATTGCGGACAACACTGGATTTACAATAACCGTCACATCTGCCCATCAAAAGGAAAGAAAGGCAACAACTGTGGACTCTTAAACCGTTTTGCAAAGAATTAGAGAAACTGGAAAAAGTCTCAATCCCAAGCGCAACCACCCGAACAATCTAACGTCAATCAGTTTGAATCAACATCTGATAATTGTGACGGCGAAGAGTCAGTAAACTACATAACTATTTACAGAGAACTATACGGACAATTAAATGACTTCAGTTATGACAGTGGTTCAGACAACAAAGTCGTAGCTATTTTGATATTTTGAGTGAAACCTGAAATAAATTAGAACCACTCAATGCAAAAACACATTTTCAAGAACTTTTCTCATTTTTGATTATCGACTCCGGTAGTGTCTGTAGCATCACAACCGAATTACTAGCCAAACACATTTTGAGGACTTCCCCAACAGCCCGATGATTTGCATCAACAGACGAAAAAGATCTCAAAACCTTCTCATATGAACCCATCAAGGTCCTCGGTAAACTCGCCGCAACGATCACCTGCAACGATTGGACGTCTGAGGTGCATATCTCACTATCGTAGATGATGGTCACAAAAACATCACAGGAGTCCAACAGCAGTCAATGAGGCGTAAATGTGGTAACAAAATAGATAACTCTACATGAAACTCAAAACAGGCTATGGCGTCGCAATTTCCCGAATTAGTTTAAAGAATTTGACTATTAGAGACCCACATCGTTAAGTCAAAGTTTCATCAAATTTTTACAGCGAAGCATTAAGAAGGCCATCGCTTTCCCATTGTTATGCAACCTAGGTATACGGATAAACTTGGCCAATTGCAAAAAGAAGTTCACATTGGAAAAATGACTAGGTGTTCTGACAAAACTTTCATCTCGCTCATTCTTATTGCAGTAAGGAAAAAGCAATCTATAAAACTAGCCTTGGATTCCAAAGTTCTCAAAACATCGATTCATAAAAATAAGTATCAGATGCCTATCGTAGAAATTTTAGTTGACTTTGTTTCTCAACATTTACCAGATACATAAAATGGCCAACAAGCTTTTTTTTCAACCATACACCCTAAATAAGCACATACTCAAGTACAATTACATAAAAACACTGTATTTCCAATATTATTTGTGGTGAATCTACTGGTACATACAGATTTAAAATAGATTTTTACAGCCTCAATGGAGTACACACTGATATGCTTTCAAAATACATATTGTATCCAAGACGATAACTTTTAGTAGGTACTGGATCAAAATCCGACCATATTAATTATGTTACTAAATGTTAAAAAAGTTAGATGAAGACAATTTGCGCATCTATTGTCAAAAGTGCCGTTTTGTTGAGTCACAAACTGAATGTATCGATCACTAAAACCCTAAGTCAGTTAGACGCTAGAGTAAAGTGTGATGCTTCATCTTCTGAACTTTGTGCTGCACTAAAAGAAAACGCCCCTGATGGTTGGAAACCTAATACAATCGCGTCACGTTTTCTTAATACCACAGAAGAACGATACAGTGTAAAGGGTTGGAAGTACTGGGAATAGTATGGTCTATTGACTATTCCACCTACTACCTATACGATAGAGATTTTATAGTAACTACTGACCCTAGCGCTGTATTAACAATACTTCATTATTATTAACAATGAACAATATTATCGCTGTTAACAATATTAACAATAAACACTAAGAACATAGTTCTTTGTATGCAATTCCAACTTCTGCGTGCCCACTTGAAATATTTAATTAGCTCAGCAAGTGGTAACCAATAAGCCAAAGGGGCTTTAACTGCCTCAAAACTAGTTTAGGTATAAGCGTAAAGTTTTTATACTATTATAGTGATTAACAGTTAGAAGCAATGTAATACGGAAAGGGTATTAATAACAAACGGAAAAACTAAATGAACGAATTCACTGTCCTTAAAATAGAGAAGTTAAACTAAAAACGGTAATGAATCTTTATTCATTACCGTTTTTAGTTTAACTTCTAAATTTTAAGGGCAGTAAATTCGTTCATTTAGTCTTCATTTTATTTCATTGAGCAGATTTGATCTGATTTCCGTTTTGTTCATGTTTTAGACGAGAAACTATTTGCCTACAATTTAAACAAATTTTAGCCTCCTGTCCTGTCGCGTGACCAGCATATGATCATCCTAACTTCCTATTCTGACTTAATTTGTTTATTTAGTTTCATTCTTTCATTTGTGTCGCTAAATCTCAGTTGCAATTAAAATTAGCAAATCTATTTTCAGAAGCTAAATCAGAAACTCAGTTAGTCTATCGCGATGCAAATTCCCTAAATCAAAAGTAAAATTTATAATTTTTCTGACTAAACTTGCAGTGGCGAAGCAGTTGCCTACTCTAAGTAGGGCAGCGTCAAACGAAACGAGACCACATCAAGTATAGGGTTCGGCAGTACAACATGGCGCAGTCAGCAGTTGATGCAAGAAAAACCCTTTTGGGAGAAAGCAACAATAATGCCACCTCTTTCATGGGAGAATTGGACAAAACAAAGGAAACATTCCCTGCTAGCAAAAGAGGGAAATCAAAATGAAATTCTTCTAAAGGGCGGACAACAGGAGTCATATACACCCAGGACCTGTACACGAATAGGTTGTTCAAAATCACGTAAAACAAAAACAACCGAACGCGATCGAAGGTTTCGAAACCGGCAGCTCAAAGTAACATGGCAGAACAGATGTAAAAAGACCGACAAATTTGACGTCCTTTGTGGTGACAAACCATGGGTTATCTGCGATCAAAAATGTTATTCACTCCTCTATGTCTGCAATGGCACAGCTGGTTGTAAGATTTTTAAAAGATAGCAGCCACATTTTCCTATAGAAAAGAAACCGATGAAAGAATTATGAAGAGTCATGGAAAATTTTTTAAATAAAACTTGCATTATTACGTCCTACCGGTTCGTCACTTTCTCTTCAAAACAACATAATAAGAATCTGTCGAGAGTTTCTACGGGAGACTCATCGAACAATCCAAAAATTGTGATCTATGTGACGAAGAAGCCGCATTGATGCGTGACACCTTCATAATAGAATTAATGGAGTACAAAACCTAAAAAGAACTACTAAAGGAGACAGTGTTGCAAATCAAAGCCTTGGAGATAGCAATCGACATAGAAATCGTAGCTCAAAACCAGCAGCGCTTTAATCAAAATCTAAATATTAGCAACCCTCAGTCCTTGAAATTAGTTAACAACTTTCAAAATTGCAGTCGCACCCCAAAATACCAACAACAAACACAAAGTAACAATGGCAACGCGAACGCTTATAATGAATACCAACTCACTAGTGTCTGTGCAAATTGCGGACAACACTGGATTTACAATAACGGTAACATCTGCCCAGCAAAAGGAAAGAAAGGCAACAACTGTGGAATCTTAAACCATTTTGCAAAGAGTTAGAGAAAATCGAAAAAGTCTCAATCCCAAGCGCAACCACCCAAACAATCTAACGTCAGTCAGTTTGAATCAACATCTGATAATTGTGACGGCGAAGAGTCAGTAAACTACATAACTATTTATAGAGAACTATACGGACAATTAAATGACTCCAGTTATGACAGTGGTTCAGACAACAAAGTCGTAGCGATTTTGAGTGAAACCTGAAATAAATTGGAACCACTCAATGCAAAAACCCATTTTTAAGAACTTTTCTCATTTTTGATTATCGACTCCGGTAGTGTCCGTAGCATCACAACCGAATTACTAGCCAAACACATTTTGAGGACTTCCCCAACAGCCCGATGAATTGCATCAACAGACGAAAAAGATCTCAAAACCTTCTCGTATGAACCAATCAAGGTCCTCGGTAAACTCGCCACAAAGATCACCTGCAACGAATGGACGTGTGAGGTGCATATCTCACAATAGTAGATGATGGTCACAAAAACATCAGAAGACGGAATCTTTTCAGCGGTCTTGGACTCGCTGTAGTCCAACAGCAGTCAATGAGGCGTAAATGTGTTATCAAAATAGATAAATCTACATGTAACTCAAAACAAGCTACGGCGTCGCAATTTCCCGAACTAGTTCCAAGAATTGGACTATCAGAGACCCAGATCTTTAAATCAAAGTTTCATCAAAATTTTATAGCGAAGCATTAAGAAGGCCATCGCTTTCCGATTGTTAAGCAACCTAGGTTTACGGATAAAATGGGCCAATTGCAAAGAGAACGCAACATTAAAAAAAACTAGGTGTTCTGACAAAACTTTCATTTCGCTCTTCTTATTACAGTAAAGAAAGACCAATCTATAAAACTAGCCTTAGATTCCAAAGTTCTCAAAAAATCAATTCGTAAAAAAATAAGTATCAGATGCCTAACATAGAAAGGTTAGTTGATTTTGTTTCTCAACATCTAGCAGTTACACAAAAAGGCCAACAAGCATATTTTTCAACCATACTACCTAAACAAGCATATAGTCAACTTTAATTAGATAAAGACACTGCAAAAAACTGTATTTCTAATATTATTTGTGGTGAATCTACAGGTACAAACAGATTTAAAACAGGTTTTTACAGCCTCATTGACATGTCTGCAGAATTTCAAAAAGGCAATGGATTAGGCACTGATATGCTTTCAAAATACATATTGTCTCCTAGACGATAATTTTATTAGGTACTGGATCTGAATTCGACCATATTAATTATGTTGCTAAATGCTAAAAAAAGCTTGATGAAGACAATTTGCGCATCTATCGTCAAAAGTGCCATTTTGCGAAGTCAGAAACTGAATGGCTCGATCAACATAACCATAAATTAAGTAGAACTCTCCGTAAAGTGTGATGCTTCACATTCTGAAATTGGTGCTGCACTTAAAGTAAACTCTCCTGATGGTTGGAAACCTATTACAATCGCGTCACGTTTTCTAAATACCACAGAAGAACAATACAGTGTAAACGGTTGGCACTACTAGGTCTAGTACGTTCTATTGACTATTTCAAATACTACCTATACGTTACAGATTTTATAGTAACTACTGACCATATTGCTTTATTAACATTTTTTCATTATTAACAATCTCCTGGTTGATGGATAGATTGTTTCCCTTCAGTTTCAATATAGAACATAAGCCAGGAACAAAGATGGGTTTAGTTGATTACATCTCCCGAAATCCTTTGGCAGGAGCAAAGAAACTTTTCGCATATGACGAACAGCTTGTGGTTGCAACAATTTCTAAATTTCGACACTCATTGAAACAATTTATTCAACCTAAATCACTAGTTTTGAAAAAAACTTGACACCATAAAAATACACAATACTCTCATTACACAATTAAACAAGGATTTTGGCATCGCAGACACTGACCCCTAAAAACAAAAATTTAAAATTCAAGAATGAATTCGTCACATTGCTATCACCACTTTCTAAATCCTCAACGTCGATTGCATCGCAAATTACAATAGAACTTAATCACAATAGTTTCAATTCAAAATGGTCACTCGCGTCGTATTTGCCCTCATCACTTTTTGAACCACAATTTGCACTAAATACCATACCAATAAAATATCAGATTCCATTAACAAATTCACTGTAAATGCCTTGCAAGAGTAAGACACAACGAATGTGAACAAGCTGAACATTTAACTCCAATAAACCTCATATTTGATACCAATTCAACTAATCACCACAAAAAATCTAAGTCAAGCCCGAAAATCAAATGTTTTAACTATAAAGACCAAACATCCAAAAATAACTAGCTTTTTCCCCATTAAATTCTAGTAATCACACACACTGAATTAAACCTGATCAACACTTTATCTAAAAGACCTCAAAGAGAATTGTCCAAAACAACTCCAATCAAAGCTCGATTAACTGTCTCGGATAACTTTCCATCAAACAACACCAGGCACAAATTATACTTTTACAACAGAAAAAACTCCTTCAACAAAGCATTATATACAGCCAAAGATTTAAGATTGTCTGAAACATTCTTAGATGCTTAGATTCTTAGCAATCGAGTGTTTAGCAAAAACTCTTAGCAATCCTGACGGGGAAAGATACAATATTAAAGGAAGTTCGTGATTGTGTGCTGAGGAATGATGAGGCTAGAGAGAATGACATCAGCCCATACATCCATTCATATTGGAGAGAAATGAGTGTAAAATACGGTTGCCTCTGCCTCGACGAACGGAAAACAATCCCAAAAGTGATCAAGGATGCTGTTGTTGAGAATATACACTCGACGCGTCCGGGAATATGTTCGCCATATATCCACCGCGATTTAGTGCAAAAGCTAAGGAGAGCAAAATCTGTAAAGATATCGGTAAGAATTGAAAACCATTGATTCCGCATAGCAAACGGTCACCACTTGTTAATTGCGTTGAATCGAACGAAGGATTGCAAATAGATATTGGCGGTCCCATTTTTAACGAAAAAACTTTTCTTAACAGGCCTTGAGAGATATTCTAAAAATCCCACAACAGATAGTAGATAACACACACACACACACGCACACACACACACACACACACACACACACACACACACACACACACATATATATATATATATGAATACGGTGTTCAATTACATTAGAGCAGGCTAGGAGCTTTAAAAAAACTTGAAGAATTTCCCGAAAAAATACTGAAACAATTATGCTCCTGCACTTGACCAGAGGGCAATTGGTGTCGTAGAACGTCTCATTCGAATTATAAAAAGAGA
Organism: Convolutriloba macropyga; assembly: GCF_964194025.1. NCBI lineage: Eukaryota > Metazoa > Xenacoelomorpha > Acoela > Convolutidae > Convolutriloba > Convolutriloba macropyga. The sequence continues at coordinate 78,102,954 of NC_134468.1, read as the reverse complement.
ATTATCATGCATGATAGCTCGTTTAAATGAAAACATTATTCGACAACATGAAAAGCATACAATCGGTTAAAAATTAAGAATAACAAAACAAATGCATTTAATATAACACATTCGAGGCGCCTCTTGACAGAAAGGGCATTACATCAGCTTCTAAGATTGCAATTAAACCAAACAGTATAAACCTAATTATTCTAAAATAATCAAATTTTATTTAGACGAGGATGCAATCACAGGACGATCCTACTTATCTGACACACTGGGTAGACACAGAGATGTGCCCAGATGAGAAATAGTTGAAATAGAGAAGGTCATTTGCACCGCAAACGCTAAAGCACACGCTCAGCAAACAGCAACAGAAAGTACAGGATGACGAGAGTCGACTCATGTGGTCGGTAGTACTGTCGAGACCAACTCCTCGTACTGAGCGTAGTGTTCAGGTCAAAACTTCCCGCAAAATTACTGCCTCTAATAGACAAAAAAGAAACCTCGACGGTTTTGTATGAGGTTTTGGCACCTGCTAGTACGGCGATTAAAGTTAGCCCACAACCAGCGTCATCAAAGTACCAAACAAGCTGGAGGTCGGAGTCCAAAGTTCGGAAATCGCAAAATTTGGAACAACACATGATCGGGATACAGAAATAGAACAATATAAGAAGCGAAGGTCACCCAAATCAACAAAAAGACCACGGAGCAAAAAATTCTGAATCATAAAGGAATTTGTTGCGAAAGAATCTGGGCAGTAAAAAGATTAAACGTTCGAGAAAACAGGCAAATGACTTTAGCGTTATTTCTTTGGCAAGATCATGTATACCCAAAGCGAGCCCGAAAAATGCGCACACCGAAGCGCAATTCAAAACTTGATCAACACTGACCCGATCACACTTCAGTCCAAATCAGCCAATTGCAATGCCCGCCACCCATCTCACAATGTCGCCACCAACCGCGGTGCAAATAACCCCAATTTTGCGTAAAGAGATACAAACGCTACAAAAAAGCGATACCACAGACTCTAAATCTTCCCCAGTTAGAGGAAGTAAAAGACAGAAAAAAACAGAGAAAGTCAGAGAGCCAGCAAACATAAAAATTTGTAGAATTTATTCAACCATCCCCGGCTATTCGTCTGAAATACCAATTACAGATACAACTTTTAGTGGATCAGCATGTCCCCACAACCCGAATGAACGCGGACAATTGACCCGCATCCTAACATCCATATTGAAAAAGAGATGAACGTAGATTAGGCGGAACAACGCCAGGAATATGAATCTCACTAAAAGCTTCACTAAAAGTAAAATTCTTTTTATTCTACCGTGAATAAGTACAAGTTTTCTGATTTTACTTTATTATAACCTTCATTATTTCTCCACAAAAGGGGAAATGTCATGCGGACGGGATATAAAAACAAATATTCATTAATGTATTTAGTTTAACTTCCCTATTTCCAGGGCAGAACCTTAGTTCTTTTTGTCTCCATTTTATTTCATTTAGCAGATTTGACCTGACTTTCATTTTGTTCATGTTTTAGACAGGAAAAGTCGTCTGTTAGCTTCCTGTTTTGTGACGTGATCAGCTTATGATCACCCTAACTTCCTATTCTGATTTAATTTGTAATGTGTAATGTTAGTTTCATTCTTTCTTTTGTGTTGATAAATCACAGTTGCAATTAAAGTTAGCAAATTGCTTTACAAAAGCTAAGTCAGAAACTCAGTTAATCATTCGCGACACGAATTCCCTAAATCAAAATTAAAAATTAGAATTTTACCAAGTAAACTTGCAAACGCGACGAAATATTTGGCAGTACAACTAGCTACAAATGTGTAACGTTATTCTTCTCAGATTTGATTTTTGGGTGCGAGTGGTTTTCAGACTATACAGGATAATTTCAGCATGGGCGATCTCTCTGACCTCTATATAATCATAATGAAGAAAAAATGTACATAAAGAAAATTAAAATTTTCTGGAGATGTAATGTTTTATAGCTGAATTAAATTTTCACTCCTAAAATGTACCGGTTCAGTGCTGAAAAGCTTTGAGACCAAAGTCCGGGTTGTTAACAGATTTTACAAGACGTAGAAATTCTGCTATTCCAATTCTGTATTCTGAGAGGAGCTTCCGACAGTCGAGGAAAACACTTCACTGCCTGGCCGAATGTTGTTCTTGTCACGGAACTTCTACAACCTCGGGTTAATAACAATCTCATTTTATTGCAAAATAGTTTTTTGTGTCATTTAGGTTCCAATTCATTTTAATTAAAGGAAAATTGAAATTTTTGAGAAAAGCGAAATCACTACTTTTATACTAAAATTTTCAGAATTATGTACAAAAGTATTAGGACTCCGCAAATCTCAATTTTTATAAATTTCTCATAGATTACTAAGGTTTATGTCTCTTGTGATTCTGTTTCAGAGTACAGCTCTAAAAAAACTTGTAACAGTGCTCCCAAAAGTGCACTGCCGTTCGCCAGCTGAGTGTACCAGAGCCCTTGCTTCGGAATACAGTTGCGGTTTACCTGAAAAAGTAATTGGGATAAATGCAATCAACTTGCAGCACTCTAATTTCGTTTTGGCTTATAAATTGTTACAGCGTTACGGTATCACCTCATCTGCTCCCCAAACTGTGGGACAACTTGTAAATCTGTTGATAGAAATACTTGGTCTTACAAATCCGACCTGGTCGCAATTGCACAATTTTTGCGAATTTCTTGTAGTGCAAAGTAAAGCATGTGAGCAGAATGTGTTTGTTTCTCAGCCTGATTTCAAGGGTTTGGACACTTTCCTCATCAAGCACTGCATATTTCCGATGGCATTGGACTTGACGTTGCCTTCTCTTAATGTGTCAGAAAGTAGTAGCTTGTTTGTTGCATTGAGTAACAGCACCCTCGCCACCCCCACCTACAACACTCTTCAAATACGGCGCAAATGGGAGCAGCAGCCGCATCCGTTTGTATTCTTCAATGCAGATCACACCACTTTCACATTCATGGGAGTCAAAATAGAGAGGGGGAATTTGTGCACGTGGGATACGGAGTCAAACACGTACAGAATTGCGGCTCACAATGTAATGTCCGAAGAGCTTTCGGGACGCATCAGGCAGCAGAATCAACTGAGGTCGGAGGGTTGCAGAGACATTTTGAATGAGAATTTCAATGACCTCTCTGAAGTAGACAAACGTGAAAAGCTTTGCCGAGTCATTGGGGTGACCAAGCATGCGGATCGTAAGATTCAATTTGACCCAAACTACGAACTAACTCAGGACAACGTGATGAAACTACTGGCAATATACATGAGATTCCGCTGCAACATTCCAGTCGTGATCATGGGAGAGACAGGTTGTGGGAAGACCCGGCTCATCGAGTATCTCTGCGACCTGATCCAGGCTAAAAGCGCTAGACCTGAGTGCGTGAACAAGAAAATTGTCAGAGTGCATGGAGGCATGGATTCAGAAGAGATTGGGAGACACGTGAATGAAGCTGAAAATTTGGCAATTGAGAACAGCAGAAATGCTACTGATGGACAAGAGATGTTCACTGTTCTATTCTTTGACGAGGCCAACACCACTGAGGCTATCAGCACAATCAAAGAGACTATTTGCGATGGGCGAATCAATGGTCGCAGGATAAACAACCGATGCGGACTCAGAATCGTCATAGCTTGTAACCCATACCGCAAACATTCACAGGACTCCATCAGAAAACTTGAAAGCCAAGGCCTGGGCTTCCACGTGAAACCCAGTGAAACGAAACATAAACTGGATGAGAGCATTCCTTTGAGACATCTGGTATACAGAGTGAACCCGCTTCCACCGAGCCTTCTCCCTCACGTGTGGGATTTCGGACAGCTCTCTAGTGAGACTGAGTACAAATACATTCAACATATTGTGCGGCGAAGCCTGACAGCTGAGCTCAATTTCACAGCAGAGGACGTTGCTTTTGTATGCGAGGTGCTTCACGCCTCTCATAAGTTTGTGAGAAAATCAAACACACAGCAGTTCACAAGCCTCAGAGATATCGAGAGAGCAATGTTGGTTTCCAAATTCTTCCACAAACTATTTAAACAGGTACACAACATCTTCCACTAATTAATTAAAAAGACCTCCCGTCTTACCGAAGCCTTGAACGTTAGCTGCTCAAGACAAAAATAATAATAACAATAATAAATTGCTGAACGTTAGCTGCTCAAGACAAAAATAATAATAACAATAATAAGTTTTTTGCTATCAAGCAACACAAAAGAAGTTTATTTACTGTGCACAAAAATATGTACAATGAAGTTCAACAGAAAAAAGGGCACGCCATAAGATCATCAGTTGATCCGTTTTCAGGTCCCTCAAAATGTAGGAATATCATAGAACTGCTGATTACGAACCGAAAGAAATTTATTATAGTATTTGAAGTATAAATCATGATTGGCTAAATCAAAAAATAAATTGATAATTGAGTGCAGGGGTCTACATTTAGACGGACTTAAAAGAAATAATTTGAAAAGTCTTGGTTGTCAATTATGCACTTTCTTAAAAACATTGCAAAAAATTTTTATTTGCTGATTTGTCATTTTTAAAATCGTATTTACAAAGGAAAGTTCAAGAAAAACAAACAATTGCAACATTTTTCGAACCTTTAACCTCAATCGGTTTGTCACATTTTATTGATCACCGCAATCTAGACAGGTTGTTTTTCTTCTTTTATTTACTCTGTTTAATTCGTTATCATTCAAGGAGGATTTTACGTGACTAACAACACATTGGCCTCTTGGCATTTTATTGAACAGCTTAAATTTTTTGCACAAATGTAGTTCTTTTGCTGAAATCAGATTAAATTTTCTCCTTAGATAGCTCATTGAGTTGAACGTTCTTCAATTAAAAATTATCCTTATGAGATTTTTTAATTTTATCTATCACTGACTCTATCTATGAAATATCTGACAAAACAGAACTTCAATAAATCAGTATACCATATTGCACTACCGGTTGAACATAACTCTTAAAACCTGAATCATTTGACTTTTCCTCAATCTTTTCAATCTATAGAACAGTCCACTGAATTTTATTAGTTTTTGTTTAAGCACTTCAATATGATTTTTGAAGGACAATTTTTTATCTATTGTTATTCCAAGGTAACGTATTGAGTCACCGTTTTCAATTCTTTCTTTATCGATGTCATTATGTTCTTTTTTGCAGTAAATTTTACTTTTCCCAAAAAACATTGATTTTGTTTTCTCAGTATTGATTGCTAAATTAGTTTTAGTTAACCACTGATTACATTTTTCTAATTGCGTTTTGTGTTTCATCACAACATCTTCGGCTCTAGCTGGAGTTTCAATCACTGTGTCGCCTGCAAAAGATATGATGTTAGACTCAAGATTAGATAAATTGTCAACATCTTGCATATTGCTCAAATCATTCCCGTATATTATGAAAACCAGAGGACCGAGTACCGAGCCCTGGGGAACTCCAATATCAATAAAAGCAGTACTTGAAACAACTTCTGCGTTTTGAACAAACTGAGAGCGGTTGGTTAGGTATGATTTAAACATATTGAAGACATGGCTCTCAAACGAATAGTATAATATTTGCCTAATGGTACTGTATGGTCTACAGTTCTAAAAAATTTTGTGAGATCCAGGAAAGTGCAAACAGAAATAACGGATTTATCAGGAGTTCAATCAGAGGGATTAATTTTTGTCGCAGGAGTTCAATAAGAAACAAAACAGCGTCAACTGTACTTCTTTTGGCCCTGAAACCAAACCGAGAGCTTGAGAGCAGATTAAATTTTACTAAAAAAGAAATAATTCTTCTCTGAATCAATTTTCCTCCAAGATTTTTGCTATCGATGGTAATAAGGAAATAGGCCTAAAATTTGATGGTATTGTCTTATCTCCAGACTTGTGAAGTGGAAAATTTTTTGCAATTTTAAGACAATCAGGGAACACGCCAAGATTGAAACTTTCATTGAACCATTTCGATAGAACTGCGCTCGGCACATTAGAAAATTTTTTGATGAAGTAGTAATTGAGGTCATAACAGTCCTCACTGTACTTATTCGGAGCATTATTTATGATATCAAAAACTTCCTTGACTGTAATATTGGTAAGAAGCATAGATTTTTCTGTTATATCGGTTATTTTTAGAAATGATTCTTTTGGTAAATGTGCATTCATTTTCTTTCCAATTGATGTAATAAATTCATTTAAACGACCGATTGAGAACACGATTAAATCAGCTGGATCTATGTATCATAATCATCAGGTACTGAATAATAAAAATCTCATGATTTTTCTCTGACTAGAGTTCTGATCATGACACTTATGTACAATTCTGCACTTAGTCTCATCAATGACTTTCAATTCTCGATATCCGCTGTTAATTGTTAATTTTCTTAGCTTGTTTTCGGCCTTAACAGTATAAACAACAGCCCTGATCTGGGACTTGGAAAAACACGATTAGCAACAGAAAAAATTTTTTCAACAGGAATATAGTTGAATTCATTAATTAAGAGGACTTTAATAAAACAGAATTATAATTAATGTTTGTAGTTGAAAATGTATCAATTTCAGCTACCCATTCACATATTCGCCCATCAAGTTGAATGCTTTTTTTACCTCAACCCCCGCAACCCCCCTCAAATTTGATCTTTCTGTGACCCCTCTTTATTCTTTAAAACCCCCGGAACTCTCTTATCCTCTCTATTGTTATAACTAGTGTTACAAGTACTGTAATCTGTCTCTACTCACTCTGCTCTCATATCTGTCTTTTATTCTAAGCCATAAGTTCAATGCCCATCGGTCTACTTTCAACGCACCCCCCGTAAAAAGTTCCACTTGAAAGTTCTATATTTTGCAATAGTTTCATACGAAAAATGATTTTGTTATTCTCAGTCCAGGTTTCAAAATAAATTATTATTCAAATTTTTCAATTGAAAGACACAATTCAACTTTTCATTGCATTTTCGTAAAAAAGCTGGACGATGGATTTGAAGCGATCATAAAGCACAATCGAAATTGCTTTGTCCATCATGAATCAGTACTGAATCTTTCATGTACTTTTTGAAAGTTATGATTCAGCACTGATTTACACTGACAGTAGGGCTCAAGCTGCAATTTTGCCAAGACGTTTTACTAATATTTAGGTTCTGTAGATGCCTTATATACAGTTAAAGTACCTAAACTTTAACTGAATTTACATCAACAAAAAGAATTAGGGGCTCATCGCTTCCATTGTGGTACTACTTTTTGCTCCAACTTTTCCACTTAAATAATGGAAGTTTCTAGCTGTCTAATATCGAAACACCATTAACTGATATCTGTTTTTGCTCATTCTAGTGCGTAACTCGGGGTTGTCTGCCACATATGGTTAAAAACTGTTAAAAATTATACAGAAAAACCACATAATCTAAATTGTACACAACATAAGATTGACACAAATTGACAAAAATGTCTGGAGAATCAAGGCTTCGAGAACAAAAAAGAACTTGAGAACAAGACGCCCGAGCTTGATAGCTAAGGATCGACTGGTGTAATGGTTAGGACACTAGCCTTGAAGGTAAGTGACGATGAGTCGATTCTATTACGGGTCCATTTTCTCATTAATTAGCGCGCTTAGACCTGCAATGAAAAACTGTGCTATAAAAATTGGATTTCAGAGATCGGTTAGCAAAGTACCTGCACGGTTTTCTATTTCCAGTAACAAAATTTCGGTAACTTAAATAACTCCTGAAAGCACAATTATCAAAATTAGTGAAGACACAATTTTATGATCAAGTAATTATTCCCCTTTTACAGCAGATTTTGATGTATAAATGTAAAGATTTTTCATCGATGCGAATGAACGAATCAATAGATAATGTTTTTTTGAAAAAGAGAAATGTAAAACTCCAAAAGGATTTTTAGTGCTTTTTTTAACACTATGTGAACTTTTTTTTTGAACAATTGTGAACTTTGTCTGTGTTTGACCTGAACAGCATAAACAACAGCAATGATCTGGGATTTGGAAAAAAAAACACGAGAGGCAACAGAAGAAAGTAATTCAACGAGAGTTTAGATGAATTATTTTGAACTAAATAGTTAAGAGGAATTTAACAAAACAGAATTAAAAATAAAATTTGTAGTTAAAAGTGCTTCAATTTCAGCTACCCATTCCATTCACCCATTCGCCCATCAAGTTGATATCTTTTCTCCCTCGAACCCCCCGCCAAATATGATCCCAAATATGATCTTTCTGTGACCCCTTTTTATTCTGTAAAGCCCCCGAAACTCTCTTTATCCTCTCTATTGTTACAACTAGTGTTATAACTACTGTTGTTATACTCCTGTTTACTGACAGTGGGCTATAGGGAATTGATCGTTGTGGACTTTTGGCAATTGAATCGGCTCTCATCATAATCCGTTTCCACTCAATCTGCTCTCTTTCTATCAGTAGTAATGTTATTTACTGGGAATTTAACGGGGGGGGGACAAAAAAGTGTTACTGAGAATTTAACGGGGTGGGACAAAAAAGTGTTACTGGGAATTTAACGGGGGGGGGGGACAAAAAAGTGTTACTGGGAATTTAGAGGCGGGGGGGGGGACAAAAAAGTGTTACTGAGAATTTAACGGGGTGGGACAAAAAAGTGTTACTGGGAATTTAAAGGGGTGGGACAAAAAAGTGTTCCTGGGAATTTAACGGGGTGGGACAAAAAGTGTTACTGGGAATTTAGAGGCGGGGGGGACAAAAAAGTGTTACTGAGAATTTAACGGGGTGGGACAAAAAAGTGTTACTGGGAATTTAAAGGGGTGGGACAAAAAAGTGTTCCTGGGAATTTAACGGGGTGGGACAAAAAAGTGTTACTGGGAATTAAAGTGCGGGGGGACAAAAAAAGTGTTACTGGGAATTTAACGGGGTGGGACAAAAAAGTGTTACCGGGAATTTAACGGGGTGGGACAAAAAATGTTACTGGAAATTTAACGGGGTGGGACAAAAAATTGTTACTGGGAAATTAACGGGGGGGGGGACAAAAAAGTGTTACTGGGAATTTAAGGGCGGGGGGACAAAAAAGTGTTACTGAGAATTTAACGGGGTGGGACAAAAAAGTGTTACTGGGAATTTAAAGGGGTGGGACAAAAAAGTGTTCCTGGGAATTTAACGGGGTGGAACAAAAAAGTGTTACTGGGAACTTAACGGGGGGGGGACAAAAAAGTGTTACTGGGAATTTAAGGGCGGGGGGACAAAAAAGTGTTACTGGGAACTTATCGGGGTGGGACAAAAAAGTGTTACTGGGAATTTAACGGTGGGGGGGACAAAAAAGTGTTACTGGGAATTTGGAGGCGGGGGGGGGACAAAAAAGTGTTACTGAGAATTTAACGGGGGGGGGACAAAAAAAGTGTTACTGGGAATTTAACGGGGTGGGACAAAAAAGTGTTACCGGGAATTTAACGGGGTGGGACAAAAAATGTTACTGGAAATTTAACGGGGTGTGACAAAAAATTGTTACTGGGAAATTAACGGGGGGGGGACAAAAAAGTGTTACTGGGAATTTAACGGGGGGGGGGACAAAAAAAGTGTTACTGGGAATTTAACGGGGTGGGACAAAAAAGTGTTACCGGGAATTTAACGGGGTGGGACAAAAAATGTTACTGGAAATTTAACGGGGTGGGACAAAAAATTGTTACTGGGAAATTAACGGGGGGGGGGGACAAAAAAGTGTTACTGGGAATTTAAGGGTGGGGGGACAAAAAAGTGTTACTGAGAATTTAACGGGGTGGGACAAAAAAGTGTTACTGGGAATTTAAAGGGGTGGGACAAAAAAGTGTTCCTGGGAATTTAACGGGGTGGAACAAAAAAGTGTTACTGGGAACTTAACGGGGGGGGGGACAAAAAAGTGTTACTGGGAATTTAAGGGCGGGGGGACAAAAAAGTGTTACTGGGAATTTAACGGGGGGGGGGACAAAAAAGTGTTACTGGGAATTTAGAGGCGGCGGGGACAAAAAAGTGTTACTGAGAATTTAACGGGGTGGGACAAAAAAGTGTTACTGGGAATTTAAAGGGGTGGGACAGAAAAGTGTTCCTGGGAGTTTAACGGGGTGGGACAAAAAATTGTTACTGGGAATTTAACGGGGGGACAAAAAGTGTTACTGGGAATTTAAGGGCGGGGGGCCAAAAAGTGTTACTGGCAATTTAACGGGTTGGGACAAAAAAGTGTTACTGGGAAATTAACGGGGTGGGACAAAAAATGTTACTGGGAAACTAACGGGGTGGGACAAAAAATTGTTACTGGGAATTTAACGGGGGGGGGCAAAAAAGTGTTACTGGGAACTTAAAGACGGGGGGACAAATAAGTGTTACTGGGAATTTAACGGAGTGGGACAAAAAAGTGTTACTGGGAATTTAACGGGTTGGGACAAAAAATGTTACTGGGAATTTAACGGGGTGGGACAAAAAAGTGTAACTGGGAATTTAACGGGGTAGGACAAAAAAGTGTTACTGGGAATTTAACGGAGGGGACAAAAAAGTGTTACTGGGAATTTAAAGGCGGGGGGGGGTCAAATAATTGTTACTGGGAATTTAACGGGGTAGGACAAAAAAGTGTTACTGGGAATTTAACGGGGTGGGACAAAAAAAGTGTTACTGGGAATTTAACGGGGGGGGGGACAAAAAAGTGTTACTGGGAATTTAAGGGCGGGGGACAAAAAAGTGTTACTGGGAATTTAACGGGGTGGGACAAAAAAGCGTTACTGGCAATTTAACGGGGGGGGGACAAAAAAGTGTTACTGGGAATTTAGAGGCGGGGGGGGGACAAAAAAGTGTTACTGAGAATTTAACGGGGGGGGGACAAAAAAGTGTTACTGGGAATTTAACGGGGGTGGGACAAAAAATTGTTACTGGGAATTTAACGGGGGGGGGACAAAAAAGTGTTACTGGGAATTTAAAGGGGTGGGACAAAAAAGTGTTCCTGGGAATTTAACGGGGGTGGGACAAAAAATTGTTACTGGGAATTTAACGGGGGGGGGGGGGTGCAAAAAAGTGTTACTGGGAATTTAAGGGCGGGGGGCCAAAAAGTGTTACTGGGAATTTCACGGGGTGGGACAAAAAAGTTTTACTGGAAAATTAACGGGGTGGGACAAAAAATGTTACTGGGAAATTAACGGGGTGGGACAAAAAAGTGTTACTGGGAAATTAACGGGGTGGGACAAAAAATGTTACTGGGAAATTAACGGGGTGGGACAAAAAAGTGTTACTGGGAATTTAACGGGGGGGGGGCAGAAAAGAGTTACAGGGAACTTAAAGACGGGGGGACAAATAAGTGTTACTGGGAATTTAACGGGGTGGGACAAAAAAGCCTTCCTGGGAATTTAACGGGGTGGGACAAAAAATTGTTACTGGGAATTTAACGGGGGGGACAAAAAAGTGTTACTGGGAATTTAAGGGCGGGGGGCCAAAAAGTGTTACTGGGAATTTAACGGGGTGTGACAAAAAATGTTACTGGGAATTTAACGGGGTGGGACAAAAAAGTGTTACTGGGAATTTAAGGGCGGGGGGCCAAATAGTGTTACTGGGAATTTAACGGGGTGGGACAAAAAAGTGTTACTGGGAATTTAACGGGGTGGGACAAAAAAGTGTTACTGGGAAATTAACGGGGTGGGACAAAAAATGTTACTGGGAATTTAACGGGGTGGGACAAAAAAGTGTTACTGGGAAATTAACGGGGTGGGACAAAAAATGTTACTGGGAAATTAACGGGGTGGGACAAAAAAGTGTTACTGGGAATTTAACGGGGGGGGGGGCAAAAAAGTGTTACTGGGAACTTAAAGACGGGGGGACAAATAATTGTTACTGGGAATTTAACGGGGTGGGACAAAAAAGTGTTACTGGGAATTTAACGGGGCGGGACAAAAAATGTTACTGGGAATTTAACGGGGTGGGACAAAAAAGTGTTACTGGGAATTTAACGGGGTAGGACAAAAAAGTGTTACTGGGAATTTAACGGAGGGGACAAAAAAGTGTTACTGGGAATTTAAAGGCGGGGGGGGGGGTCAAATAAATGTTACTGGGAACTTAACGGGGTGGGACAAAAAAGTGTTACTGGGAATTTAACGGGGTGGGACAAAAAAGTGTTACTGGGAATTTAACGGGTGGGACAAAAAAGTGTTACTGGGAATTTAAGGGCGGGGGGACAAAAAAGTGTTACTGGGAATTCAACGGGGTGGGACAAAAAAGTGTTACTGGGAATTTAACGGGGGGGGGGGACAAAAAAGTGTTACTGGGAATTTAGAGGCGGGGGGGGGGACAAAAAAGTGTTACTGAGAATTTAACGGGGGGGGGGGACAAAAAGTGTTACTGAGAATTTACGGGGGTGGGACAAAAAATTGTTACTGGGAATTTAACGGGGGGGGGGACAAAAAAGTGTTACTGGGAATTTAAAGGGGTGGGACAAAAAAGTGTTCCTGGGAATTTAACGGGGTGGGACAAAAAATTGTTACTGGGAATTTAACGGGGGGGACAAAAAAGTGTTACTGGGAATTTAAGGGCGGGGGGCCAAAAAGTGTTACTGGGAATTTAACGGGGTGGGACAAAAAATTGTTACTGGGAAATTACCGGGGTGGGACAAAAAATGTTACTGGGAAATTAACGGGGTGGGACAAAAAAGTGTTACTGGGAATTTAACGGGGGGGGGGCAAAAAAGTGTTACTGGGAACTTAAAGACGGGGGGACAAATAAGTGTTACTGGGAATTTAACGGGGTGGGACAAAAAAGTGTTACTGGGAATTTAACGGGGCGGGACAAAAAATGTTACTGGGAATTTAACGGGGTGGGACAAAAAAGTGCTACTGGGAATTTAACGGGGTAGGACAAAAAAGTGTTACTGGGAATTTAACGGGGGGGACAAAAAAGTGTTACTGGGAATTTAAAGGGGTGGGACAAAAAAGTGTTCCTGGGAATTTAACGGGGTGGGACAAAAAAGTGTTACTGGGAATTTAACGGAGGGGACAAAAAAGTGTTACTGGGAATTTAAAGGCGGGGGGGGGGGTCAAATAAATGTTACTGGGAATTTAACGGGGTGGGACAAAAAAGTGTTACTGGGAATTTAACGGCGTGGGACAAAAAATGTTACTGGGAATTTAATGGGGTGGGACAAAAAAGAGTTACTGGGAATTTAACGGGGCGGGACAAAAAATGTTACTGGGAATTTAACGGGGTGAGACAAAAAAGTGTTACTGGGAATTTAACGGGGTAGGACAAAAAAGTGTTACTGGGAATTTAACGGAGGGGACAAAAAAGTGTTACTGGGAATTTAACGGGGTGGGACAAAAAAGTGTTACTGGGAATTTAACGGGGGGGGGGACAAAAAAGTGTTACTGGGAATTTAAGGGCGGGCGGACAAAAAAGTGTTACTGGGAATTTAACGGGGTGGGACAAAAATGTGTTACTGGGAATTTAACGGGGGGGACAAAAAAGTGTTGCTGGGAATTTAGAGGCGGGGGGGGACAAAAAAGTGTTACTGGGAATTTACGGGGGTGGGACAAAAAATTGTTACTGGGAATTTAACGGGGGGGGGACAAAAAAGTGTTACTGGGAATTTAAAGGGGTGGGACAAAAAAGTGTTCCTGGGAATTTAACGGGGTGGGACAAAAAATTGTTACTGGGAATTTAACGGGGAGGGGACAAAAAAGTGTTACTGGGAATTTAACGGTGTGGGACAAAAAAGGGTTACTGGGAAATTACCGGGGTGGGACAAAAAATGTTACTGGGAAAATAACGGGGTGGGACAAAAAAGTGTTACTGGGAATTTAACGGGGGGGGGCAAAAAAGTGTTAATGGGAACTTAAAGACGGGGGGACAAATAAGTGTTACTGGGAATTTAACGGGGTGGGACAAAAAAGTGTTACTGGGAATTTAACGGGGCGGGACAAAAAATGTTACTGGGAATTTAACGGGGTGGGACAAAAAAGTGTTACTGGGAATTTAACGGGGTAGGACAAAAAAGTGTTACTGGGAATTTAACGGGGGGGACAAAAAAGTGTTACTGGGAATTTAAGGGCGGGGGGCCAAAAAGTGTTACTGGGAATTTAACGGGGTGGGACAAAAACGTGTTACTGGGAAATTACCGGGGTGGGACAAAAAATGTTACTGGGAAATTAACGGGGTGGGACAAAAAAGTGTTACTGGGAATTTAACGGGGCGGGACAAAAAAAGTTACTGGGAATTTAACGGTGTGGGACAAAAAAGTGTTACTGGGAATTTAACGGGGTAGGACAAAAAATTGTTACTGGGAATTTAACGGAGGGGACAAAAAAGTGTTACTGGGAATTTAAAGGCGGGGGGGGGGGGGGGTCAAATAAATGTTACTGGGAATTTAACGGGGTGGGACAAAAAAGTGTTACTGGGAATTTAACGGCGTGGGACAAAAAATGTTGCTGGGAATTTAACGGGGCGTGACAAAAAAAGTTACTGGGAATTTAACGGTGTGGGACAAAAAAGTGTTACTGGGAATTTAACGGGGTAGGACAAAAAATTGTTACTGGGAATTTAACGGAGGGGACAAAAAAGTGTTACTGGGAATTTAAAGGCGGGGGGGGGGTCAAATAAATGTTACTGGGAATTTAACGGGGTGGGACAAAAAAGTGTTACTGGGAATTTAACGGGGCGGGACAAAAAAAGTTACTGGGAATTTAACGGTGTGGGACAAAAAAGTGTTACTGGGAATTTAACGGGGTAGGACAAAAAATTGTTACTGGGAATTTAACGGAGGGGACAAAAAAGTGTTACTGGGAATTTAAAGGCGGGGGGGGGGGGTCAAATAAATGTTACTGGGAATTTAACGGGGTGGGACAAAAAAGTGTTACTGGGAATTTAACGGCGTGGGACAAAAAATGTTGCTGGGAATTTAACGGGCTGGGACAAAAAAGTGTTACTGGGATTTTAACGGGGTGGGACAAAAAAGTGTTAATGGGAATTTAACGGGGGGGGGGCAAAAAAGTGTTACTGGGAATTTAACGGGGCGGGACAAAAAATGTTACTGGGAATTTAACGGGGTGGGACAAAAAAGTGTTACTGGGAATTTAACGGGGTAGGACAAAAAAGTGTTACTGGGAATTTAACGGGGGGGACAAAAAAGTGTTACTGGGAATTTAAGGGCGGGGGGCCAAAAAGTGTTACTGGGAATTTAACGGGTTGGGACAAAAAAGTGTTACTGGGAAATTACCGGGGTGGGACAAAAAATGTTACTGGGAAATTAACGGGGTGGGACAAAAAAGTGTTACTGGGAATTTAACGGGGGGGGGGGGGGGCAAAAAAGTGTTACTGGGAACTTAAAGACGGGGGGACAAATAAGTGTTACTGGGAATTTAACGGGGTGGGACAAAAAAGTGTTACTGGGAATTTAACGGGGCGGGACAAAAAATGTTACTGGGAATTTAACGGGGTGGGACAAAAAAGTGTTACTGGGAATTTAACGGGGTAGGACAAAAAAGTGTTACCGGGAATTTAACGGAGGGGACAAAAAATTGTTACTGGGAATTTAAAGGCGGGGGGGGGGGGGGGTCAAATAAATGTTACTGGGAATTTAACGGGGTGGGACAAAAAAGTGTTACTGGGAATTTAACGGCGTGGGACAAAAAATGTTACTGGGAATTTAACGAGGTGGGACAAAAAAGTGTTACTGGGATTTTAACGGGGTGGGACAAAAAAGTGTTACTGGGAATTTAACGGGGGGGGGGGGGGCAAAAAAGTGTTACTGGGAACTTAAGGGCGGGGGGACAAATAAGTGTTACTGGGATTTTAACGGGGTGGGACAAAAAAGTGTTACTGGGAATTTAACGGGGGGGGCAAAAAAGTGTTACTGGGAATTTAACGGGGCGGGACAAAAAATGTTACTGGGAATTTAACGGGGTGGGACAAAAAAGTGTTACTGGGAATTTAACGGGGTAGGACAAAAAAGTGTTACTGGGAATTTAACGGGGGGGACAAAAAAGTGTTACTGGGAATTTAAGGGCGGGGGGCCAAAAAGTGTTACTGGGAATTTAACGGGTTGGGACAAAAAAGTGTTACTGGGAAATTACCGGGGTGGGACAAAAAATGTTACTGGGAAATTAACGGGGTGGGACAAAAAAGTGTTACTGGGAATTTAACGGGGGGGGGGGCAAAAAAGTGTTACTGGGAACTTAAAGACGGGGGGACAAATAAGCGTTACTGGGAATTTAACGGGGTGGGACAAAAAAGTGTTACTGGGAATTTAACGGGGCGGGACAAAAAATGTTACTGGGAATTTAACGGGGTGGGACAAAAAAGTGTTACTGGGAATTTAACGGGGTAGGACAAAAAAGTGTTACTGGGAATTTAACGGGGTAGGACAAAAAAGTGTTACTGGGAATTTAACGGGGGGGACAAAAAAGTGTTACTGGGAATTTAAGGGTGGGGGGCCAAAAAGTGTTACTGGGAATTTAACGGGTTGGGACAAAAAAGTGTTACTGGGAAATTACCGGGGTGGGACAAAAAATGTTACTGGGAAATTAACGGGGTGGGACAAAAAAGTGTTACTGGGAATTTAACGGGGGGGGGGGCAAAAAAGTGTTACTGGGAACTTAAAGACGGGGGGACAAATAAGCGTTAATGGGAATTTAACGGGGTGGGACAAAAAAGTGTTACTGGGAATTTAACGGGGCGGGACAAAAAATGTTACTGGGAATTTAACGGGGTGGGACAAAAAAGTGTTACTGGGAATTTAACGGGGTAGGACAAAAAAGTGTTACTGGGAATTTAACGGAGGGGACAAAAAATTGTTACTGGGAATTTAAAGGCGGGGGGGGTCAAATAAATGTTACTGGGAATTTAACGGGGTGGGACAAAAAAGTGTTACTGGGAATTTAACGGCGTGGGACAAAAAATGTTACTGGGAATTTAACGGGGTGGGACAAAAAAGTGTTACTGGGATTTTAACGGGGTGGGACAAAAAAGTGTTACTGGGAATTTAACGGGGGGGGGGCAAAAAAGTGTTACTGGGAACTTAAGGGCGGGGGGACAAATAAGTGTTACTGGGAGTTTAACGGGGTGGGACAAAAAAATGTTACTGGGAATTTAACGGGGGAGGGGACAAAAGAGTGGTACTGGGAATTTAAAGACGGGGGGACAAATAAGTGTTACTGGGAATTTAACGGGGTGGGACAAAAAAGTGTAACCGGGAATTTAACGGGGTGGGAAAAAAATGTTACTGGGAATTTAGCGGGGTGGGAGGAAAAAGTGTTACTGGGAATTTAACGGGGTGGGACAAAAAAATGTTCCTGGGAATTTAACGGGGTGGGACCAAAAAGTGTTACTGGGAATTTAACGGGGGGGGGGGGGGGTGGGGCGAAAAAGTGTTACTGGGAATTTAACGGGGTGGGGATTTGAGAGTGGTGGAGCTTGTAAAATTTTTTTTGGAAAAAAGTTGGGGCTGTGAATGAGTGAAACCTGTAAAATTTTTCAAAAATTTTTGATTTTTTTTTTAAAATTCTGAATCCTTTTTCTAGTCTAATGAGACTAATGAAGGACTGAAAAGCAAAAGTGACTAATCTGATGGAATACTGAGGTAAGGGAAGAAAAGGATAGTTTAAATTTGATAAATTTTTGTTCTAATGTAAGAAATTTAATAGTTTTGCGAGTCTGGGAAGGCAAAAGTGGTATTAGTTTTATGGGTTTTATTGCCCATATGTTTGAATTAACAAGTGAGTGCGAAGTAATGAAATTGGAAGTTTGTTGAATTTAAAGCTTAGAGAGAAGTTTTAAGTAGAGTTTCGAACTGAAAACACCGCATGAGAATGAATGGGGGTCAAAAAATCGTGAAAATTAACTGAAAAATTGAAGAAATTGGGGTTTAAATTTTGTCTGAAAATTGGTTAAAAAAGTGATTATATCGCTTCATTACTGTGTCGGGAAATGGTTGATGTGGGGGCAAATTGAATTTTGGTGAAATACGGGTTGAAAATGGTTTGAGTGGAGCGCTTAAGGTGTATTTTTGAAGACATTTTGCGTCAAAAACAGACAAAAATTTAAAAAAGTGCAAAAGTTGCTGCTTTTTGGTAGTAAAAAGATTTAAAAAAATGTTTTTTTCGCCGCCAATAAGCATTTTTACACAATTTAAAAACTGTTAATATATGGTAGGAGAAATACTGTTAAGGACTCGGTCTTATATTAAATATTATTAAGTGATAACTTGTACCTACATTTTTTGTATTTTTGACGAAAAAAGACCAAAAATGTGCAAAAATTGTTAATTTTTGAGGTAAGGAGGTAGAATTAAATGTTCTATGCTAGTTATAAGAGAGTGGGCACCAAAGTTTTTTCGTGTGAAAGTTTCCTCGAACAGTTAATAACGAGTAATTGGGTGTTGTTTGCATGTTAGTTTTTGTTAATTTTTTGCAATTTTTCCGGGTTTTTTGACAGAAAAATGAAAAAGTTTGTGTTTCTTGGGCGAATAATTTAGAATAAAGTGATGTTTCTTAGTTGAAACGCAATTTTCAATGAAATTTTGTCATTTAACAGCTTGGCGAAACAAATAATAGTGATTAACTGGGTGCTGAATATATGCTTTTTTGTTACTTTTTACAATTTTTTAGTTAAAACTATCACTATTTTGCGAACCAAATGTTATAAAAGAACAGTCGGCTAAAATAGCTGACGACCAATTGTACAGTATTAAGTGTACAAGGTCTTTTTGAATATTTGTGCTGAAATTGTGGATAAAAAAATGTGAGAGATTAAGAACAAAAAAGGCATAATTTTGACAATTTTGCAGGCGAGTAACCCATTTATGTTTCTATGAAAACTTCTTCTTTGAAGTGTTCATGTATGACTTCAATACATGGTAGACAAAACTTTGGTGTGGAAACCACAAAACAAGGCTGAGTTTGAGTTTGAATTCTATTTTTAGCATATCTGTGCAATCGACCATGTAATGCCAAAGTGAGTAAAAGGGCTCTTAAATAGTTTTATTGGTATTGCTTTTTCTTTACGATCCAATTCAAAGCAAACCGCATTTCTTAAATTCCTCTTAAAACGTGTTGATACCATTTAGAGTGTATTTTTTGTCCACAACGGAAAAAAAGTTATGACTGTAAAATTTTCCTTTCAAGATAATAGTGACTTTTACCACGAATAATATGAAGTACTTTTTTTTGCTAGAGTTTGTTACTTGAAATAAGCTGAAATATCTGACAATTCAATTAAGAAATAGTCAGAATTTATAAGGTCAGCTTCACAAAAGAATGTCACACACTTCCACTGCTCGAAACATCATCTGGTTTGTTTTCAGGTGAACAGGCAGTTGTATAATGAACCATGGCAGGTGTTGGTGGTTCTCGCAATAGTGTTTTGTCACACTCGCGGGTTTATTAATCTTCGGAATAAAACTTGAACTCACTGCTTTTACGCTACCTGTTTTGACTTTATACTACTCGAACGCATTTAGCGCTTTCCTATCAGGGGTAATAAAAATTATAACGTATTGTTAACATTATGTGTGTAGATTTTGTGTGTGTGTATGTGTGTGTGTGTGGTTACTAGTGTACTGTATAAACTATTGACGAGAATATATACAAACTAAGACCAGCGTATGCTAGGAATATTCTTTTATTGCTTTCTTATCTTGAAACGGTTTCAAAGGAATTTGCTTTTGTATGATCAAGGTTAAGTATGTGCTTAATAAATCAAATCCTATTTAGTCTGTTGGTAATAGATTGCTCCACCAACGCAATGATCAATACTCCAACTTTTGTGTATTTCTAATCATTTTAATGCGCAGTCAGGCTAGCAAAAAGAAGGTATAAGTCCTAAAGACCAATTGTATGCAGAATCTGTTTGAACAAAATCTACAAAAATTACTTATCGGTTTCATCAATATACCCAAACAACAGTGTAAGTTTAAATTATTTTCTGACTACAAGTGATTATTTTAGTAAAATTGAAGGGTTTGATTTTGATATAGCGCTAAAATAGAGGCCCTACGGTGGTATTATCGGCATAGATAATTCTTCAGTAGATAAATACTTGAAAATCTCAAAAGTATTACGATTGCACGCTATTTTACACCAAATGCTTGGAATGCTTCATATGCTTACATGGAAAGGCAACAACTGTTTTAGCGGTCAATTGTCGGGAATATTGTTTTGCTTATATATAAAGGTTTTTCTTCCGTCAATTTTTCTTTTATTGGAATGCTATACAACAGAATGCTAAACAGCTGTGTTAGACGTTGAAGGGTTTCGTCACAGAAAAGTAATTTTTATTGTTAGAGATTTCGGTATTTGTACCGAGGACTATCTTGACTGCGTGTCATTTTTACCTTCTACAAAATATAGTGAGTTAACAACTCAACAAAAGCAATCTTTCAGTTGGTTGACTAGAAATTTGCACGGCATTGATTGGGACACAGGACACTATCCCTATATTTATCTTACACAAATAGTTCAAACCGTTCGCTTGAGGAATCCGGGTGCAATAATCTACTAAATTTTGTCAGATTTGCTTGAGTGCTCTAAGAAAAACTTTCTAACTGAGTTCAATTGCTATGAATTGTTTTATGTAGAAAGACTTTTTCTCAATACATTTTTTAAAACAATTTATTTTGTCTCGAGACGGAGGGAATAACAGTTGATCAAGTTGACGCTGTTGTAAAAGAAAGTTTTTTTGAAAAAAAAAGTAGCAGCAAATCTTTATGGAAATTTTGTAATCAGACAACGTTGCCACGGTCAGAAGTTGTATTTTTTGTTCGAATGTTTGTTATATTACCGCTAATATCACTTTGCATTGTTAAATTAACCCTTTTCATGGCCGTTGTAGGGCCTTCAGGTTGTGGCCGTTAATGGTCTTCATGGCCGTTGTAGGGCCTTCAGGTTGTGGCAAAACAGAGTTAATTTTCAAATTGCTGAGTGGAAACACATTTTACCGAAAATTTAACAAAATCATATTTTCATACAAAGAAATGCAACAGATATACATCAAAATGGAGAAAACCCTTGGTGTTACGTTTAAAAAGTACGCCACTTTAGAATTTTTGAACAAACTTGCAATGTGTCTTCTGATAATAGACGACTCATGCGAAAAAATTTACAATGACAAAGAACTTCTCAAATTGGCTACTGCAGGGCGTCACAAAACATCGATGTTATTTATATAAAGCACAACATTTATCAACAGAGCAAGTGGTCTCGTACAATAGATTTGAACACAACACACATCATTTTGTTCAAATCAGCTCGCGATATTCAACAAGTCGGATTTTTAGACAAACAGTTGAACCTTGTTAAATTTTTATAACACTGCTATCAATTGGCAACGAAAGAACCGTTTAGGCATTTGCTTATCGATCTTGATCCAAAAAATTCCGTTTGTTTACGATACTGTTCAAATATTTTGAGCCGGGTCCTTCAGTTTTCTATCTTCCATCTGATAAAGCAGAAACAACTCCCCTAAACATTGAAAGAGAAAAATTTATCTATACTGAAGCAAATGAAGCATTTGCAGCCAAAACAGTTAAGGAAAAATTTGCCTAGTTGTGACAGTGATGTTATACTGGTTTTGTGTGAATGTCTTCACAATGTTTTACTGGGCCATGCTATTGTGAAAGTAAGGGACTTAGAAAATTACAGACCCATATTTGTAGGCGTTCTCAGGAAAAATTCATCATCGGATAAACGACGAGCACTTTTACTAACAAAAACCAGTTTCGAACTGATTCAACTCATTATTAAATTTTGTTTCAATCATTTGAGTTAAGCAATGTCAATTGCTGAAGAGTTTATATTGATTCCCAAAAATCTGTTTATGAAGGAGCAAACACATTCCTCACAAATTCTAGATGATCCCGGAGTTCAGCATACAGGGGCTCAATTTTCGTTTTTGAGCCGTATGCGACCAAACGAAAACACTGACAAAGAGAACCAAAAAATTTTGAACACAAGGGAAGCAACTGATCCTACTGAGTTGTCAAAATTACATGCGGACAAAATTCGTTAAAATCTCAACATGCTAGTACCAGCAAAATATACCAGGACGGAGAAAATAGTTAACCTCATTAAAGAATAAAAAAAGTTGTAATAGACGAAATTGAAAATTTCACCGTTGACGGAACAGTGACAGGAATAAATGTTCCCATTTATTCATGTCGCTGTTCCCTCATCACGGAAATTTTCATTTTCGTCTATAACAACTTGTTTTTGATTCTGTGATGAGGTTAACTATTTTTTCCGTCCTGGTATATTTTGCTGGCACTAGCGTTTTGAGATTTTGAGGAATATTGTCCGCATGTAATTTTGACAACTCAGTAGGATCAGTTACTTCCCTTGTGTCCAAAATTTCTTGGTTCTCTTTGTCAGTGTTTTCATTTGGTCGCATACGGTTCAAAAACGAAAATTGAGCACCTGTAGGCTGAAATCCAGGATCATCTAGAATTTGTGAGGAATGTGTTTGCTCCTTCATAAACAGATTTTTGGGAATCAATATAAACTCTTCAGCAATTGACATTGCTTAACTCAAATGATTGAACCAAAATTTAATAATGAGTTGAATCAGTTCGAAAATGGTTTTTGTTAGTAAAAGTGCTCGTCGTTTATCCGAAGATGAATTTTTCCTGAGAACGCCTACAAATATGGGTCTGTAATTTTCTAAGTCCCTTACTTTCACAATAGCATGGCCCAGTAAAACATTGTGAAGACATTCACACAAAACCAGTATATTATCACTGTCATAACTACGCAAATTTTTCCTTACCTGTTTTGGCTGCAAATGCTTCATTTGCTTCAGTATAGATAAATTTTTCTCTTTCAATGTTTAGGGGAGTTGTTTCTGCTTTATCAGATGGAAGATAGAAAACTGAAGGACCCGGCTCAAAATATTTGAACAGTATCGTAAACAAACGGAATTTGTTGGATCAAGATCGATAAGCAAATGCCCAAACGGTTCTTTCGTTGCCAATTGATAGCATTGCTTTAAAAATTTAACGAGGTTCAACTGTTTGCCTAAAAATCCGACTTGTTGAATATCGCGAGCTGATTTGAACAAAATGATGTGTGTTGTGTTCAAATCTATTGTACGAGACCACTTGCTCTGTTGATAAATGTTGTGCTTTATATAAATAACATCGATGTTTTTGTGACGCCCTGCAGTAGCCAATTTAGGAAGTTCTTTGTCATTGTAAATTTCTTCACATGAGTCGTCTATTATCAGAAGACAGTTTGCAGGGCTGTTCAAAAATTCTAAATTGGCGTACTTTTTAAACGTAACACCAAGTGTTTCTCCTTTTTCATGTATATCTGTTGCATTTCTCTGTATAGAAATATAATGTTGTTAACAATTTGAAAATTATTTTTGTTTTGCAACAACTTGAAGGCCCTAAAACGGCCATGAAGACCCTATCTTTTGTAGATAAAATCTTATTCATAGTCTTGGATTTGGTAAATTGTATCCAACTAAATTTGACAATATTGATATCCTAACTGATGTTTCTTCACAATTTGGTTTTAAAACGGTTAATTTAAGTGATATTAGCAGTAATATAACAAATATTAGAACGAAACATACAATTTCTGACCGTGGCAACGTTGTTTGATCACAAAATTTCCATGAAGATTTGCTGCTTTTTTCTTTTTCAAAAAACTTTCTTCTACAACAGCGTCTGCTTGATCAACTGTTACTCTCTCTGTCTCGAGACAATATAATTTTTTTTTAAAATAAAAGTTAGAAAGTCTTTCATATGGATCATAAAGCACTCAGTGAGTCGCTCAGATTTGTCATAATGAACAGCTTTGTGCACTCTTTCTTCCTTCATCAACTGTTGAATCTCTTTTGGCAGTGATTGTCAAGGGTTGGCAGGGAACGAGTGGCAGGGATCGTTCTTGTCAATTTCTTCACCAACCGGGTGCATCGACAGCAGTAAGACTCTCAGAGTACAGACTCTAGGTTGAGTTTTTGAAATTTAGCGTTCTCCACTGAAGAAAAGATTCAATATAAAATAATAAATGAGTAAAAAGCGAACATCGTCCTCAGTCAGCAACAATTTAACTTTTCTCTGTAGAAACTGGTTTCCGGTTTTTATGGTTTCGTCTTTGGAAATTGAAAGACTCAGATTCCCGTCCCCCGTAATCAAGGTGCAAATTTATGAACTCGGTGACAAGGGTGCTTCCTTTTTCGCCAATTCCTATCTCATTTGTTAACCAGTTGAAATAGAATATGGCTTTTTCTTCTGCACAATGTTTGTTGAAAATGATTTTGCCTTTTGAATGATTTTGACAGTTTTGTATGAAATAGTTCACAGATATCGAAGGACACGCGAGTGAATTCAGATCAATGATATAGCACTCAAGCAAATCTGACAAAAATTAGTAGAATATTGCACCCGGATTCCTCAAGCGAACGCTTTGAGCTATCGGTGTAAGATAAATATATGGATAGTGTCCTGTGTCCCAATCAATGCCGTGCAAATTTCTAGTCAACCAACTGAAAGATTGCTTTTGTTGAGCTGTTAACTCACTATATTTTATAGAAGGTAAAAATGACACGCAGTCAAGATAGTCCTCGGTACAAATACCGAATTCTCTATCAATAAAATTTACTTTTCTGTGACGAAACCCTTCAACGTCTAACACAACTGTTTAGCATTCTGTTGTCTAGCATTCCAATAAAAGATAAATTGACGGATGAAAAACCTTTATATATAAGCAAAACAATATTCCCGACAATTGACCGCTAAAACAGTTGCTGCTTTTCCATGTAAGCATATGAAGCATTTCAAGTATTTATCTACTGAAGAATAATCTATGCCGATGATACAACCGTAGGGCCTCAATTTTAGCGCTATATCAAAATCAAACCCTTCAATTTCACTAAAATATTCACTTGTAGCCAGAAAAAAATTTAAGGTTACACGGTTGTTTGGGTATATTGATGAAATCGATAACTAATTTTCGTAGGTTTTGTTCAAACAGTTTCTGCATACAATTAGTTTTTCAGGACTTATACCTTCTTTTCGCTAGCCTGGCTGCGCATTAAAATGATTGGAAATACAAAAAACTGGAGTATTGATCATTGCTTTGGTAAAGCTATTTATTACCAACAGACTAAATGGGATTTGATTTATTAAGCACATACTTAACCTTGATCATACAAAAGCAAATTCCTTTAAAACTGTTTCACGATAAGAAAGCAATAACAGAATGTTCCTAGCATACGCTGGTCTTAGTTTGTATATATTCTCATAAATAGTCTATACAATAAACTAGTAACCACACACACACAAAATGTACACACATACTGTTAGCAATACGTTATATTGTTTATTACCACTGATAAGAAAGCGTTAAATGCGCTCGAATAGTATAAAGTCACAACAGTTAGCGTAAAAGCAGTGAGTTCAAGTTTTGCTCCGAAGATTAATAAACCCGCGAGTGTGACAAAACACTATTGCGAGAACCACCAACACCTGCCATGGTTCATTATACAACTGCCTGTTCACCTGAAAACAAACAAGATGATGTTTCGAGCAGTGGAAGTGGCAGTTTGACTATTTTATGTGGCAGTTTTGACTATTTCATGTGGCAGTTTTGACTATTTTATGTGGCAGTTTTGAAGTGGCAGTTTTGACTATTTTATGCATTGGAAGTGGCAGTTTTGACTATTTTATGTTTCGAGCAGTAGAAGTGGCAGTTTTGACTATTTTATAATTGAATTGTCAGATAATTCAGCTTATTTCAAGTAACAAACTCTAGCAAAAAGTACTTCATATTATTCGTGGTAAAAGTCACTATTATCTTGAAAGAAAAATTTTACAGTCATAACTTTGTTTCCGTTGCGGACAAAAATAACACTCTAAATGGTATCAACACGTTTTAAGAGGAATTTAGGAAATGCGGTTTGCTTTGAATTGGATCGTAAAGAAAAAGCAATTCCAAAAAAACTATTTAAGAGCTTTTTTCCTCACTTTGGCATTACATGGTCGATTGCACAGATACGCTAAAAATAGAATTCAAACTCAAACTCAGCCTAGATCAAGTTTTTTTCCGAAGAATAATAAACCCGCGAGAACAAATGGTGAAACCCAGACGTTAACAGACCCTAAAGCCTTATATATCTTTTGGTCTACATAGCATTCCTCATATCAACGCTGTTTGGTGTTTGAACAACATACTGCACACATTAATTGCTCTAGATAAGAAAGTAATAAAATTGGGTGTGTACATGGTACATAGCTAACAGGGAAAGATTAGAAAGGTTAAACCGAATAGTATACTGATGTTCGAATAAAATACAAGGATTTTAGTGTATTGAACTTGTGTGTAAAAGCAACTTGAGTAACCTTTCACAACAAAAACGGAAGGAAATGATTGAACAGACCTGAAATGATTTAGAAATTATACCTGAATTAGAAGGAAATGATTTAAAATTATACCTGAACTCTTGATTTCCTAATTTTCGCTTCAACTTTCATTTTTTCAATTCCAAATTTTAGTTAGCAGAACTTTTCCTGGATTTTGTCAACAGATTCCTTTTGAATTTGATTTCCAAACTTCTACCATAACCAAAGAAATTAATTCTAATGTCTCCTCTAGCCATCATTCTAAAGGCGGAATCACCTCCTGACAGCCGAACAATTGCTTATGAGACTTACAGAAAGCGGACTGTTATTATTGTACAGCAAGATTATGAGTTAGATGAGTGGGTTACAGTAAATCACATGGCTGTGCCAATTGTGATTTTAGATTTTATTCAGTCATTTCGATTTGAGAAAGGCCTTATGAAAGGAGCTCAATACTTGCTGGATTTTTGTAACGTCTTATGTCAGAGAGTTTGTATTTGACCCAGACACATCGGACGATGGAGTACAATTTTTTTTACGATTATGACGTGGAAAAAATCCCGCTGTATGAAAATCAAGAAACCTACTTGAGAGATCTTGTACTAGTTGAAAGCTTTTGGGAAATTAAACCAGATATTGAGAGCCCAGAATCTTTTAGCGAACCAACAACACCTGCCATGGTTAATGATACAATTGCCTGTACACCTGAAAACAAACACGATGATATTTCGAGCTGTGGAAGCTTTGCGACTCCAACCGTGAGCAGGTGCTTTGCACCAAAGAAACGAAGAATCGATCTCAATTATGAAAACTAAATCAAACTTATTCCTTTGTTAATATTGTTTGTTTAGTGTGTGTGACATTCTTTTGTGAAGCTGACTTTATAAGTTTTGACTATTTTATAATTGAATTGGCAGATCATTCAGCATTTTTCAAGTAACAAACTCTAGCAAAAAAAGTACCTCATATTCTTTGTGCTAAAGGTCACTATTATCTTAAAAGGAAAATTTTACAGTCAAAACTTTGTTTCCGTTGTGGACAAGAACTACACTCTAAATGGTATCAACACGTTGTAGGAGGAGTTTAGGAAATGCGGTTTGCTTTGAAATGAATCATATAGAAAATGCAATACCAATAAAACTATTTAAGAGCACTTTTCCTCACTTTGGCTTTACATGGTCGATTGCACAGATACGCTAAAAATAGAATTCAAACTCAAACTCAGCCTAGATCAAGTTTTTTTCCGAAGAATAATAAACCCGCGAGTGTAACAAAACACTATTGCGAGAACAAATGGTGAAACCCAGACGTTAACAGACCCTAAAGCCTTATATATCTTTTGATCTACATAGCATTCCTCATATCAACGCTGTTTGGTGTTTGAACAACATACTGCACACATTAATTGCTCTAGATAAGAAAGTAATAAAATTGGGTGTGTACATGGTACATAGCTAACAGGGAAAGATTAGAAAGGTTAAACCGAATAGTATACCGATGTTCGAATAAAATACAAGGATTTTAGTGTATTGAACTTGTGTGTAAAAGCAACTTGAGTAACCTTTCACAACAAAAACGGAAGGAAATGATTGAACATACCTGAAATGATTTAGAAATTATACCTGAATTAGAAGGAAATGATTTAAAATTATACCTGAACTCTTGACTTCCTAATTTTCGCTTCAACTTTCATTTTTTCAATTCCAAATTTTAGTTAGCAGAACTTTTCCTGGATTTTGTCAACAGATTCCTTTTCAATTTGATTTCCAAACTTCTACCATAACCAAAGAAATTAATTCTAATGTCTCCTCTAGCCATCATTCTAAAGGCGGAATCACCTCCTGACAGCCGAACAATTGCTTATGAGACTTACAGAAAGCGGACTGTTATTATTGTACAGCAAGATTATGAGTTAGATGAGTGGGTTACAGTAAATCACATGGCTGTGCCAATTGTGATTTTAGATTTTATTCAGTCATTTCGATTTGAGAAAGGCCTTATGAAAGGAGCTCAATACTTGCTGGATTTTTGTAACGTCTTATGTCAGAGAGTTTGTATTTGACCCAGACACATCGGACGATGGAGTACAATTTTTTTTTACGATTATGACGTGGAAAAAATCCCGCTGTATGAAAATCAAGAAACCTACTTGAGAGATCTTGAACTAGTTGAAAGCTTTTGGGAAATTAAACCAGATATTGAGAGCCCAGAATCTTTTAGCGAACCAACAACACCTGCCATGGTTAATGATACAATTGCCTGTACACCTGAAAACAAACACGATGATATTTCGAGCTGTGGAAGCTTTGCGACTCCAACCGTGAGCAAGTGTTTTGCACCAAACAAACGAAGAATCGATCTCAATTATGAAAACTAAATCAAACTTATTCCTTCGTTAATATTGTTTGTTTAGTGTGTGTGACATTCTTTTGTGAAGCTGACTTTATAAGTTTAGACTATTTTATAATTGAATTGGCAGATCATTCAGCATATTTCAAGTAACAAACTCTAGCAAAAAAAGTACCTCATATTCTTTGTGCTAAAGGTCACTATTATCTTAAAAGGAAAATTTTACAGTCAAAACTTTGTTTCCGTTGTGGACAAGAATTACATTCTAAATGGTATCAACACGTTGTAGGAGGAGTTTAGGAAATGCGGTTTGCTTTGAAAGGAATCATATAGAAAATGCAATATCAATAAAACTATTTAAGAGCACTTTTCCTCACTTTGGCTTTACATGGTCGATTGCACAGATACGCTAAAAATAGAATTCAAACTCAAACTCAGCCTAGATCAAGTTTTTTTCCGAAGAATAATAAACCCGCGAGTGTAACAAAACACTATTGCGAGAACAAATGGTGAAACCCAGACGTTAACAGACCCTAAAGCCTTATATATGTTTTGATCTACATAGCATTCCTCATATCAACGCTGTTTGGTGTTTGAACAACATACTGCACACATTAATTGCTCTAGATAAGAAAGTAATAAAATTGGGTGTGTACATGGTACATAGCTAACAGGGAAAGATTAGAAAGGTTAAACCGAATAGTATACTGATGTTCGAATAAAATACAAGGATTTTAGTGTATTGAACTTGTGTGTAAAAGCAACTTGAGTAACCTTTCACAACAAAAACGGAAGGAAATGATTGAACATACCTGAAATGATTTAGAAATTATACCTGAATTAGAAGGAAATGATTTAAAATTATACCTGAACTCTTGATTTCCTAATTTTCGCTTCAACTTTCATTTTTTCAATTCCAAATTTTAGTTAGCAGAACTTTTCCTGGATTTTGTCAACAGATTCCTTTTCAATTTGATTTCCAAACTTCTACCATAACCAAAGAAATTAATTCTAATGTCTCCTCTAGCCATCATTCTAAAGGCGGAATCACCTCCTGACAGCCGAACAATTGCTTATGAGACTTACAGAAAGCGGACTGTTATTATTGTACAGCAAGATTATGAGTTAGATGAGTGGGTTACAGTAAATCACATGGCTGTGCCAATTGTGATTTTAGATTTTATTCAGTCATTTCGATTTGAGAAAGGCCTTATGAAAGGAGCTCAATACTTGCTGGATTTTTGTAACGTCTTATGTCAGAGAGTTTGTATTTGACCCAGACACATCGGACGATGGAGTACAATTTTTTTTACGATTATGACGTGGAAAAAATCCCGCTGTATGAAAATCAAGAAACCTACTTGAGAGATCTTGAACTAGTTGAAAGCTTTTGGGAAATTAAACCAGATATTGAGAGCCCAGAATCTTTTAGCGAACCAACAACACCTGCCATGGTTAATGATACAATTGCCTGTACACCTGAAAACAAACACGATGATATTTCGAGCTGTGGAAGCTTTGCGACTCCAACCGTGAGCAAGTGTTTTGCACCAAACAAACGAAGAATCGATCTCAATTATGAAAACTAAATCAAACTTATTCCTTCGTTAATATTGTTTGTTTAGTGTGTGTGACATTCTTTTGTGAAGCTGACTTTATAAGTTTAGACTATTTTATAATTGAATTGGCAGATCATTCAGCATATTTCAAGTAACAAACTCTAGCAAAAAAAGTACCTCATATTCTTTGTGCTAAAGGTCACAATTATGTTAAAAGGAAAATTTTACAGTCAAAACTTTGTTTCCGTTGTGGACAAGAATTACACTCTAAATGGTATCAACACGTTGTAGGAGGAGTTTAGGAAATGCGGTTTGCTTTGAAATGAATCATATAGAAAATGCAATACCAATAAAACTATTTAAGAGCACTTTTCCTCACTTTGGCTTTACATGTTCGATTGCACAGATATGCTAAAAACAGAATTCAAACTCAAACTCAGCCTAGATTTATGATTGCCACACCCAAGTTTTGTCTACCATGTAGTGAAGTCATACATGAACACTTCAAAGAAGAAGTTTTCATAGAAACATAAATGGGTTACTCGCCTGCAAAATTGTCAAAATTTGGCCTTTTTTTGTTCTTAATCTCTCACAATTTTTTATCCACAATTTCAGCACAAACATTCAAAATGACCTTGTACACTGAATACTGTACAATTGGATGTCAGCTATTTTAGTCGACTGTTCTTTTATAACATTTGATTCCCAAAACAGTGATTGTTTTAACTAAAAAATGTAAAAACTATTAAAAAACATATATTCAGCACCAATTTAATCACTATTATTTGTTTCGCCAAGCTGTTAAATGACACAATTTCATTGCAAATTGCGTTTCAACTAAGAAACATCCCTTTATTCAACATTCTTTGCCCAGGAAACACCATTTTCTTCACTTTTCTGCCAAAAAACTCGGAAAAAATACAAAAATTTAACAAAAAATATCATGCAAACAACACCCAATTACTCTCTATTAATTGTTCGAGCAAATATTCACATTGTAAAGCTTTGTTGCCCACTCCCTTATAACTATTATAGAACATTTTATTCTATTTTCTTACCTCAAAAATTAACAATTTTTGCACATTTTTGGCCTTTTTTCATCAAAAAATACAAAAAGTCTAGGTACAAGTTATCACTTAAAAATATTTAATATAAACCCGAGTCCTCAACAGTATTTCTCCTACCATATTTTAACAGTTTTTAATTTGTATAAAAATGCTTATTGGGGGCGTAAAACATTTTTTTAAACTTTTTACTACCAAAAAAACAGAGGTTTTTGCACTTTTTTTAAAAAAATTTTGTCTGTTTTTGACGCAAAATGGCTTCAAAAATACACCTTAAGCGCATCACTCAAACTATTGTCAATGAAGCGATATAATCATTTTTTAAACCATTTTTCAGACAAGTTTTAAACCCCAATTCCTTCAATTTTTTAGTCAATTTTCACGATATTTTGTCCCTCATTCATTCTCATGCGCTATTTTCAGTTCGAAAAATTCTATATTTTGCAATAGTTTCATACGAAAAATCATTTTGTTGTTCTCAGTCTAGTTTTCAAAATTATTATTCAAAAATTTCACATGAAGGGCAGGATCCAATTTTTCATTGTATTCTCGGAAAAACTGGACAATGGATTAGAAGCGATCATAATGCACAATTGAAATTTCTTCGTCCACCATGAATAAGTACTGAAACTTGTATAAACTAATTGAAAGTTATGTTTCAACAACGATTTACACTGGCTATAGTGCTCACGCTTTGAATTTGCAAGTACGGTGTACGGGGCAAAAAAGCCCATAAAAGTAATACCTCTTGTGCGGTCTCAGACACGCAAAACTATTAAATTTCTTAAATTGGAACAAAAATTTTTGCCAAATTTAAACTTTCTTTTTCTTCCCTTACCTCAGTATTCCATCAGCTTAGTCACTTTCGCTTTTCAGTCCTTCATTAGTCTCATTAGACTAGAAAAATATTTCAGAAATTTAAAAAAAAATCGAAAATTTTTCGAAAAATTTTACAAGTTTCACTCATTCACCGCACCAACTTTATTTGCAAAAATTTTACCAGTTCCACCACTCTCAAAAGTCCTAACCCGTTAAGTTCCCAGCAACACTTTTTTGTCCACCCCCGTTAAATTCCCAGTAACACTTTTTTGTCCCACCCCGTTAAATTCCCAGTAACACTTTTTTGTCCCCCCCCCCCCCGCCATTAATTTCCAATTCCTTCAATTTTTCAGTCAATTTTCACAATATTTTGTCCCTCATTCATTCTCATGCGCTATTTTCAGTTCGAAAAATTCTATATTTTGCTATAGTTTCATACGAAAAATCATTTTGTTGTTCTCAGTCTAGTTTTCAAAATTATTATTCAAAAATTTCACATGAAGGGCACGATCCAATTTTACAATGTATTCTCGGAAAAACTGGACAGTGGATTAAAAGCGATCATAATGCACAATTGAAATTTCTATGTCCACCATGAATAAGTACTGAAACTTGTATAAACAAATTGAAAGTTAAGTTTCAACAATGATTTACACTGGCTATAGTGCTCACGCTTTAAATTTGCAAGTACGGTGTACTAATGTGCAGATGCCTCAAATACAGTTCAAGTGCATAAGCGTTAATTTACTAACAAAAACGAATTCTGATCGACCCGCTTCCATTTTGGTAAAACTTCTCGCGTCAATTTTTCCACTTAAACAATGGAACTTTCTAGCTCTCTAATATCGAAACACCATTAACTGATATCTGTTTTTTAATAATTCTATTGCGTAACTTCTCTCAAAGCTTGAAAATCAACAGCCTTACAACTTAATTACTTCGCACTTACTTGTTAATTCAAACATATGGGCAATAAAGCCCATAAAATTAATACCTCTTGTGCCGTCTCAGACACGCAAGACTATTAAATTTCTTACATTGGAACAAAATTTTTTGCCAAATTTATACTATCTTTTTCTTCCCTTACCTCAGTATTCCATCAGGTTAGTCACTTTCGCTTTTCAGTCCTTCATTAATCTCATTAGACTAGAAAAATATTTCAGAAATTTAAAAAAAAATCCAAAATTTTTCGAAAAATTTTACAAGTTTCACTCATTCACCGCACCAACTTTTTTTGCAAAAATTTTACCAGTTCCACCACTCTCAAAAGTCCCACCCCGTTAAGTTCCCAGCAACACTTTTTTGTCCACCCCCCTTAAATTCCCAGTAGCACTTTTTTGTCCTCCCCGTTAAATTCCCAGTAACACTTTTTTGTCCCCCCCGTTAGTTTCCCAGTAACAATTTTTTGTCCCACCCCGTTAAATTCCCAGTAACACGTTTTTGTCCCACCCCGTTAAATTCCCAGTAACACTTTTTTGTCCCCCCGTCAGTTTCCCAGTAACACTTTTTTGTCCCAGCCCGTTAAATTCCCAGTAACACTTTTTTGTCCCCACCATGCAAATTCCCAGTAACACTTTTTTGTCCCACCCCGTTAAATTCCCAGTAACACTTTTTTGTCCCACCCCGTTAAATTCCCAGTAACACTTTTTTGTCCCCCCATGCTAATTCCCAGTAACACTTTTTTGTCCCAGCCGTTAAATTCCCAGTAACACTTTTTTGTCCCCCCGTTAAATAACATTACCACTTCTATCTGTCTTCTATTGTCAGCCATAAGTTCAATGCTCATCGGTCTATTTTCAGCCCACCGCCAGTAATCAATTCCACTTAAAAATTCTATATTTTGCTATAGTTTCATAGGAAAAATCATTTTGTTATTCTCAGTCCAGCTTTCAAAATTATTATTCAAAACTTTCACATGAAGGGCACGATCCAATTTTTCAATGTATTCTCGGAAAAACTGGACAGTGGATTAAAAGCGATCATAATGCACAACTGAAACTTCTTCGTCCACCATGAATCAGTACTGAAACTTATATAAACTAATGGAAAATTATGTTTCAACAATGATTTACACTGGCTATAGTGGATTTACACTGGCTATAGTGCTCACGCATTAAATTCGCAAGTACGGTGTACTAATATGCAGATGCCTCACATACAGGTCAAGTGCATAAGCGTTAATTTAACTAACAAAAACGAATTCTGATCGACCCGCTTCCATTTTGATACTACTTCTCGTGTCAATTTTTCCACTTAAACAATGGAACTTTCTAGCTCTTTAATACCGAAACACCATTAACTGATATCTGTTTTTTATCATTCTAGTGCTTAACTCGGGCGTTTCCCAGCTTAAATTTCACATATTATTATCCACTGTTAAAAGGATGACAGAACACAACTTAACTTAAATTGTACAAATTATAAGCTTGACACACCTTGACAAACAATTCAACTTGTTCAGTGCATACTTAACCAGATAACAAAGGCTTTGAGAACACACAATAACATGAGAACCAGACGCCCATGCTTGTGAGCGTAAGAACAGTTGTTGTAAAGTTTCGGACACTAGCCTCGAAAGTAAGTGATGATGAGTCGATTCCAGGGTCTTTTTTCTCAGTAATTAGCGCGCTTATGCATGAAACCTTCACCTGCATTGACAAAAAATATTTGGGCTTCAACAAAAGACTTTAGCGATTGGTTAGCATTGTTTCTGCAAAAGTGAAGGTTCTTTGATCGCGAAGTCCAATCAAATCCCTAGAGAGTTTTTTTAAAAGTATTTTTTGAAAGTATTATTCCAAAGAAAATAATGTTACCGCTATTTTAACACTATATTGGTGCGTTAAAATGAGTTTTTTGCAGACTATTTTCTATTTAAAGGTTTCAGTAAAACATTACATACAATTAGTTTACCTTCATAGATCCCAGGTTTAGGTCCAGACCCAAATTGAGCAATGATCAGACAATGCAGACTGAAATGACCTCTGATCAGTCTTTCCAGACCGAAGTTACCTCTGATCAGACCTTCCAGACCAAAATGATCTCTGATCAGACTTTCCAGACCAAAATGTCCTCTGATCAGACCAAACCCAGACCACTGTCCAGACTATAGTGCGCTCATGATCAGACCCAAATTCAGACCATTGTCCAGACTATAAACAGACTATGATCAGACCATCTTCAGACCATGGTCCAGACTCAATTTCAGACCAATGCCCAGACCTTAATCAGACTATGATCAGACTCAAGTGCGCTCAAAATAATCTGATCAGAGAAAAATTTTAATTATGAATAAAGCTCTTATTTTTGCTATGATATATTCATTTCATAAAAACTGGTGTTTGCAGTATTAAAATCATCTAAGGAAAATCCAATTCTGAAAATATTGCTAATGAAGACGAAACCTAACTCTTGAGAAAAAAGTTTTATTTACCATACCCCTTGGTTCATATTTCTGACTCAATGGATGAACTTCGACAGCTTTCCACAAGAAACGTCGTGGTCTTCAGTTTATCAAAATTTCCCCTTGAAGGGACCGACATTTGCTTTCAGCTGGACTCCTTGTTTCTGATCAGAGTCATCGGACTTTAGATTAGTCTCTGATCGGAACGCTGCTTTATTGTTGCCTCTTCGCAGAGCCAACATCCCTCAATAAAAAAACAATAAAATTGAAAAAATAATGCACTGGAAATCAGACCTTCCAGACCGAATTGACCTCAGATCAGACTGAACCCAGACCATGGTCCAGGCTAAAAAGACTGTGATCAGACCTTCCAGACCGAATTGACCCCTGATCAGACCGGACCCAGACCATAGTCCAGACCAAAAAGACTATGATCAGACCGTCCAGACCGAAATGACCTCTGATCAGACCGAATTCAGACCGTGGTCCAGACTATTGTGTGCTCGAACCACTTTCCAGACCCTGTAATTTCGGTCAAGGAACACAGGGGTGTGCGCTCGATTGGGTCTGATCATAGCTCAATTTGGGTCTGGACCAGAACCTGGGATTTGAGTGCGTTTTTTTTTGATGGAAATTAAAAAAATATTAATAAAAGTTACTATATTTCAGGACGGAACGGAGAGCAAAGAGCAATTCATTGCACGGATAATGGTTTACACAACTGGCGTGTGTTACTACTGCTCACTTGAAGATAGAAAAGGCTACCGAAGCGCCATTTGGGTTGCGTTCAAGAGCAAGTACAGATTAGGAGAGGGATCCGAGGTGTATGCGACAATGCTCAATTCGATCATGCAATATTTTGCTGAGAATGTGGAAATTGAGGCGAACTCAGACATTGCCAAAAACAGCGCACTTGTTGAAAACATATTCATGATGGTCATTTGTATACAACTGCAAATCCCTCTCTTTTTAGTTGGAAAACCAGGCAGCTCCAAAACACTGTCCAAAACTATAGTAAACAACGCGATGCAAGGTAGAGCTAGTACAAACAAGTTGTTCAAAGGTTTTAAAAGAATTCAGCCCTTTTCTTTCCAGTGTTCACCCCATACAACTACCAAGAACATTGTGGACCTTTTCCGTCACGCAGTTCTCTATCAAAAGAAGCTGTCGGATGTTTTCTGTGTTGTAATTTTGGACGAAATCGGCCTGGCCGAAGACTCAGAGGCAATGCCCCTCAAATCACTTCATCCGTTACTGGAAAAGGGATACATCGAAGAAGGGGCAGACCCAAACGGTGCTCGCAACAAGGTGGCCTTTGTGGGCATCTCGAACTGGGCCCTGGACCCAGCCAAAATTAACAGAGACATTTTGGTGAACAGACCGGTGCAGGACAAAGAGGAACTTGTTCAATGCGCAAAATCTATTTGCCACGTGGATACATCGGCAGGTCAAAGCGTTGAACAGTTGATTGAGCCTCTAACAGACGCTTATTTTAGCATAACGAGGGACCAGGTAAGTGATACGGGAAGGGAATACTTTGGCCTGCGTGACTTCTACAGTCTGCTCAAGATGTTGCACCGCGATGAAGCTACAAACTGGAGCCAGATTCGCTATTGCATTCAGAGAAACTTCGCTGAAAAGGAAGACAAATGCATGCAGGCGTTCAAAAATGAACTAGCTAAAAGGTCAATTTTCGCGCAAATGGACAATCAGGTTCCAAACACGTTGGATTTTGTTCTGCAGAATTTGAAGGAGAGTTTTGCTGATTTGAATGGCGAGGACCTGAATGGAAGAGAATTGGAACAGGCAAAGTGTGAAAGCAGATACCTTCTTCTGATGACTGAGAACTTCACTGCCATCCAACTGCTTCCCGATATTCTTGGCCTGTCGAATTGTAGATTGATATTTGGATCATCTTTCCCCCAAGATCAGGAGTATATCCAGGCATGCAGAAACATCAACCAGATTAAGCACTGCATGGAAACAGGGGACACTTTGGTACTGATGAATCTGAGATCCATCTACGAGTCTCTCTATGACGCCCTCAACCAATACTACCTCTGGTTATCTCAAAAGCGATACGTGGACCTTGGTCTAGGCTCAGACAGAGTCAAGTGTAGCGTAGCTCTCAATTTCAGACTAGTCATGATTGAGGAAGAGAAGACTGCTCTGCAGTTCCCGATTCCTCTCCTGAACCGGATGGAGAAACACTTCCTAAGCATCGAGTCCACTCTCAATACTCACCAAAAGGAACTCAGACAACAACTAAAGAGCAAGCTGCAACAATTTGCTAATGTTGATCGATCAGACGATACATCTAAAAAGTTCAGCCTGAAAGATGCTTTTGTAGGCTATGACGGAGATATCTTGTCATTCTATGTTCAACGTTTAGATTCGTCCCCCGCCGCCTCAGACACCTCTAGTCAAAGTGAAGATAGCAATACTACGAGTGGAAGTGTCCTGGATAGAGGTTTCAGAAAAATGATGCAAACATGCACTCTAGACGCACTTTGGAGATGCAGCGACCCAAGTGTGGCACCCTTTGGAAAGGAAGTTTATCAAAAGCGGAGTAACCTGTCAGACTTCCTCTGGAACTATATTTATAACAACGAAACAAGGCTAAGAGTTTCTCTCGTCGAAGTTTCAACCTTTTGTAGAATACCATCAACCGATTACATCAAAAAACGCAACAAACGATGCATTGACAAGATCGAAATGCGCTGTGAAAACTTAAATGACATTCAAGAGGTAGTTAATCTGACGAAATTCAAAACTGAACTTGAATTTACAAACCACGTTTCCAAGTTTCGCAAGCGGGCCAAAAATTATTCAAATTTGGTGAAAGTACTTTTTGTGGTATGTCCTAAAATGCACGAGAACCCTAAGCTCATTCTCTGTGCCAAGAACATAACTCAAATCATGCAAAGTGAGAGTGAAATTTTTAACTTATACACTATCTTCATCACACAGCTGCCGAGGAATTGGGAGAAATGGGGCTACTGTAACCTGGCAACGGATAAGTGGGAGAGTTTCCACATTGACAATTTGAGCGACGAGAACGAAACAGGTCTGTTCTTAAAGAATGTCTACCTGAACCAACATCAAGATAAGTTGGAACAAGTGTTTCACATCTCAAACGAAGAGTGCTCTGATTTCCAAAGGAGGTTGCTACAGGAACTTTTTCAAGAGAGTGTGGCTGATATGGACGAAGAGAACAAAGTTGATATCATAAACAAAGTTTTTAGTTTATTCAACCCAATATCAGATTCAACACTTTTGCTCGAATCGAAATTTATGCAGAAGATTGGTACCATCGTTAGAGATGAAGGAATTTCATTTGAGATTGGCGACTTTGTTAGAAAGACAGCCTCGGATTACCCAAGAATACTGCGATCAGGTACCCTTGAACAAATGTTTTTCGAGGAACTGAAGGAGAAAATAAAACCATCTGCGCAAAAGTTCCTTCACAGGATCGACTTGAAGCACAACTTTGACTTTCTCTTTCAGCAAAGTTGGAGGAAAGCAGCGATGGTCGACCTTTTCTGCACTGAAGGCATATGGGAGGAGCCAAAAAAGAAGCGAGTTGGAAAACATTTTCCATTTTTTGCCGAAATCTTTCAGATTTACTCTCGTCTCTGGGATCAAGCCGTTCAAACTCACCCAGAATCGAGGGCTACAAAGCAGAATTTTATGCGAACGCAAATGGAAAATCATTACGCTGCTCTCAATGATGTTTTGTTGAATCTGCCAGAGGAAGCTGCCAGTTGTTTTGCTGTAGATCTAATTAGCGAGACATTTCTGTCCATAAACAACGTTGATGAAAAAAATTTACACATAATAAAGGAAGCACTGGAGCATATTTCAGCAGCTGAGCAACCAAATAGGATTGTTGACGTCTTTTGTTGTTTTCAAGAAATGATTCCCTCTCTGATGAGTGTGTTGCCCATCTTGCAGAAGTTTGAACCGTTCTCACCAAGAGACTTGGACCTGAGTTCAGTCCAGTCTTTAGTAGAGTCAATTCAAAACAGTGCGTTAGAACAAGTGAACTTATCTGAGGAGGAGGAAGTGGATTGGAAGAGGATTGCTGACCAATGGGAGAAAGTTGCTGTCCTGAAAATGTGTCTGGCTATTGACCATACTCTGAGTGAAAAGTTCAAAGGCGATCTTTCAAAGGTTGAGTTGGAAACAACTTTTCTCTTCCACATTTCATTCAACTTGGACCATTCAATCATCAATCAAGTCTGCACGGAGGCGAGTGACACCTTCCGCTATTCAGATGAGTTCTCGTCACTCTTTTCCGATCTTCAGTCCTGCTTAGACGATGTGACCGAGTCCTTTGTCAATCTCTGTGTCCAAGAAGAGACAGGCAGTGAACTTTGTGGATTGTGTGCGGAGCCATGTACGAAAAAAACGAGCTCACTTCCCTGCATGCTGCAATGTCGAAAAAATCACGTTGCTCACAAGGAGTGCCTGCTCGAAAAGAGTAGACCCGGGCAGAAAGTAAATTGCCGCATTTGCTGTACTGCGGCACCTTTCTCAGAGGGTCTTAAACTCTTCAAATGTAGCTCATTGCATTTAGTGAGCTCTTGGAATCAAATATGGCAGAATATTGCAGGAACTTTTATGACCATAGTTACAGAATACATACTCTCAAGAGCTCAAGATACAGATTTCATAGAGCTGTTGCAGTTTTGCCTCACTAAGCAAAAAGATATCTGGGCAGTGAAGTCTCTTCGAATTTGTTTGCTCTCTGTTCTAGTAACGAATGCGAACTACTCGGGTAGATTGTTAGGTTCAGCCATTCAGCAGATCTCTAAACAAGACATCGACCACGCAGAGTGCCTTGAAGTCCTGGTGAATGCTTTCGACTATCGTTACGAAAACTCTGATTTCCATCATTCACTTGAAAACCCAAATCCCCAATGCCCAGAAGTTGTAGCTACTGCACAGTCGATCTCCAGCTGCAAATATGAATTGCGGCAATTGGTTGCAAAAATTGGAATAATAATGAAAAATGAGGACGAGCACACCAGAACTTCCTCAATGGCTCAAATTAGAGAATTATCTAATTACCTGTGTTCTCAACAGTTGTTTGCAAACAGAAATGATAAAGAGAGCATGCAAAAGTACTTCTTGTGTCATTTGCACTTGAGGTATGGAATCCCTGCCGTACACCATGTATTACGCAAATCCGATTTTCACCCCTTAATTTCCACTATTCCATCAGAAATGAAAGAAATTTATGGCGACATTTTCCTCAGTTTCTCCGGGTATCTTGACACAGTGCAGAAAGTTTGCGTTGGAATACGTACGGGCAACAACAAACAGGCACATGATCAGCTTTTGGGAAGTGATGGACTGATGCAACGTCTGTTTGCATACCGTTTTATCATTGACAACAGGATATCTTCAATTTCACCTGTAGTGAACACAGAGTTCATCGCTTTTATGCGAGAGGAATCAAAGC
The DNA here is from genome assembly GCF_964194025.1 of Convolutriloba macropyga. Classification (NCBI taxonomy): domain Eukaryota; kingdom Metazoa; phylum Xenacoelomorpha; order Acoela; family Convolutidae; genus Convolutriloba; species Convolutriloba macropyga. Next base: position 78,062,006 of record NC_134468.1, on the reverse strand, counting down.
CAGATCTGTTCCTAAAAACCTTTCTCAAATCTTGTGAAGATGTCAGACCTCGTAAACCTAAACGTGTTGAAATTACAGACAGTTTGGAACACTTTTCCTACTTTTTCCAGTGTTTTATAGAAACGCGGATGCAGGAAAGCCAAAAATTGGATGCAGGAAACGTGGATGCAGGAAAGCCAAAACCAAATCTGTTTATGCCTTTCCGGGTATTGATAGTGACAAATGGCAATCTTTTCAAAAACTGGTTTCTCCCAACTTTTGCGGACAGCTATGATTACTTTATCACGTTGCAAATTAAGAGAGGTTTTTTGACACGTGGTCAACTCCGCACAGCGACTCTCAACAAATGTCCCAATGGACACCCGTACGTAATCGAGAACTGTGGCAGAGCAAATGGTGAGAGCATATGTACCAAATGTGGGGAGACAATAGGGGGCCAAAAGCACCAGCTGGCACCAGGAAATACCAAAATAGCTGATTTGAGGAATCCTAACCAACTGTCAAAGCAAAAGCGACAATTTTTGGGATACATTGGCGATTGGAACTCAATGAGAATTTTGTACAGGAATTGCACACCTTTCACGTCTAATCTAATGCAGTTTTTCCTCCATATAACTCTCTACATAACCTCAGGCGGACGACAAATGTTTAAGAGAGCAGCTGCTAATCTGAATTCATTGGCCCGTGACAGCTTTAATTTGTGTGAGGAGGATGTGTTGAAGATCATCGTTCACATGGTCGAAGCTTCGCTGTTGGAGACAACAGGAAGTGAATACGACAAAAGTTTTGAATCAGAGGAGGGGAGAGCCACGTGGGAAGACGCTTTCTCTTCTTTTGTCCACAAACATACGACACAAAGTGTGAATCGGAGGCTGCTTTCTGACTCTATCAGTGCACTTGAGAAGAAAATCATAGCCGGCAACCAACCGGAGCAGGGTCTGAACCGAGCCCACTGTGTGAAAGGTTTCCTAAGCACAGGCGACTTAGGAGATTTTGATATATGGGGAGTACGCAGAATAGAAACTCGCGCCTCCTTGATTGAACAGTTAAACTCACGGCCACGTTGTGAAAACCCGCTACTTCGATCCTTAATTGAGAATGAGAAGTATTTGACTGGCATTGCTCAGCTTGCCACTCTGTACAGTTTCTTCACTAAAATTACAGAGCTGTACAACAGTCAAGACACAGGACGAAACACAAGCTTTGTCACGTTTATTAGTCAGCAACACAGATTAGGAGACGAAACAGGCACCAGTGGGCCTTTGGAAGAATTGGCCAGAGAAGCTGAAGCATACATGACTGTTTGGAATCAAATTATTTCTCCAACCATTGTTCACCGTGTTGAAGGAAAGATAAATTTTCCCCAAAGTTTGGACCAAAACACCTCTATTGAGCACTTTGTGATTATAGAACCAATAAAGGAGAACTGTGCTTTTGCAGCATTCAAATTCCTCGTGGAAAAGCACAATGAGATTATTCACGCCTACAAGGAATCGCAACAAACTAAACAGAGGTCAGCTTACAATTTGACTTTCTATCTCAGTCCAAACGAACAGAACAGCTCGAAAAAAAAGTTAACGCTAACTTTACCTCAACTTAAATTTAAAAGTTAATGCCTCACTGCCATAAAAAATGACCCTAAACTTTACTCCAACATACAATTACCTTAATTAGTTACCTTAACAGTAACGGTAAAATTTCTCTAACTTTGCTACAACTCAGCTCAAATCTTTACCCTAAAGTAAGTTAGTCTAAAAAGTTGGTAAAGGCAAAGTTAAGAGAAAATTACAGCTAACGTCTGACCTTGCAAGAGGAATAATGCGCAATAGTCTGGACAAAAGGCCGAAATTAAGAGAAGAAAATTGAAAAATTATTACAAATCTATATCATACTACAAATATAATATCTCAAAATTATTGCAAACCTTGGATAACAACAACAACAAGAACAACAACAACAATAATAAAAATAATAAAAATAATATTAATAATAATAAAAATATTAATAATAATAATAATAATAATAATAATAATAATAATAATAACAATAATAATAAGAATAATAGTAATAAAAATAATAATAATAATAATAATAATAATAATAATAATAATAATAACAATAATAATAATAATATTAAAAATAATAATAATAATAATAATACTAATAATAATAATAAAAATAATAATAATAATAATAATAATAATAATAATAATAATAACAATAATAACAATAATAATAATAATAATAATAATAATAATAATAATAATAATAATAATAATAATAATAATAATACTAATAATAATAATAATAATAATAATAATAATAATAATAATAATAATAATAATAATAATAATAATAATAATAATAATAATAATAATAATAATAATAATAATAATAATAATAATAATAATAATAATAATAATAATAATAATAATAATAATGTTAATAATAATAATAATTATAACAATAATAATAATATTATTAACAATTATAATAATGATAGTAATTGTGGTACCGTGGCACACATCTCCAGATGGAGAACAAATTTGTAACCAAGATACATAAAATATTATTTATAAACACTGATGAACTATACACATTCATATATACTTACTATAAACTATAGTTCATGGTTATAGCGGAGAAACATTAGTTTGGGTAAACTTTATTTTCGTGAATAAACATCGCTGTACGCGATGAAAGTGCTAACGGTGCAGTGACAGGTATCTGTCTGTTCTAACTCTAAAGTGTAAACGCACAACAATGGTTAAGTGCAGTTTTGCCTTTTCATGTGTTAAAGAAAGTATCTCTCATTCCAAGTGGAATTCAACGATTATTTCGTAATCACGTTTTATCACTCACCACATGGCGCAGTCAGCATAGGAGTTACGTTATTTTGGGAGGCAGGAGCGAACCCAAACCAGGAATGGGCACAATGGTTCTCAACATTTAAACTGGCCGTAATGGCAAAGGAGAATCTAAAGGTAAAAAAATTGTTGAGGACAAAACCAACCCCAGCTGACTTGTTCTATCCTACTATGCCAAGCCTAGAAGACCCAAGAGCAAACGAAACACAAGAAGAAACAAGAAAAGGAGCAATGAACGTAAAACAATAGAATTCAGAGGACCGTACGTTGACATATATACTTGGGACGAAGCCGATAAAAAATCAAAGGTCTTTTTTACTTATCGATTGGACAGCAAGGAACCCGACAGTACCATCAAAACAATCCCCACACGAAAATCGGTACATGCAGCACAAACGAATTCGCACACGAATTAGCAATCTCATTCACTAAACCCAGAAACACGACATACGACAGATTCCAGATCATAAAAGCAAGACAAGAACCTCATGAATCATTGGAAGCATTCTACAGCAGACTAAGAGAACTAGGAGCTAAGGCAGCATTTGGCGCTGTCGAACAAGATCTAGTAAAAGACTTCTTTATAGGCAAAATGAACAACACAGCAATACAAATGAAAATCCTTTCGGAGATGAGAACACCTGCACAAGCACTAAATTACGCATTAGCAAGAGAACGGGGTCAACAAATCCAAAAAGAAATACTCAGAGGAACCAACTCCAACTGGAACACAATGGTAGCACACATGTCAGCTCGCAAAACGAAACCAGCAATACTACCCACACCTAACACAAAGTAGTATCCACAATGCTGGAGATGCGGAGGATCATTCACACCCAATCATAACAACAACTGCCCAGCAAAAATGTCACAATGCAACATATGCAAAAAACCAGGACATTTTGTGTTGGGTTATGGACTTTCGCAAGCGGAATAAAAAGCGTTTTTAACTAAGTAAAAGAATTAATTTCTCAAAAAATGAGAGAATAACAAAATGATATTTTACAGTAGAATTTAGAGATTTACAGGAGAGATCTGATTATTAGATCAAGATGGTGATTTGGATTTGGGGATGAAAAAGGACTCAAAAATCAGCTGTATATATACCCATTATCAGTGTGAAAAAGTCAAGATACAAAACTAATCTTAGCACCCTGATTTATAGTGGGGGTCGCAAGGGTTAACCAATATGGTTTGCTTCTGCAAATCAGTCGCAAAGGGAACCATAAATGGAATGCGTTTGCACTTTTCTAAGAATTAATTCACACTTCCGGAGATATCATCATGATTTAATACATGCTGGGAAGATTTTACATCAATTAATCTAACTCTAATAATAGTTATCTAGATTCACCAATTTGAACCGAATATTGATTCTCAGCACCATTTCTTGACGATTCATTTATATAATTTCTTTGATCAAAGTCATATTGCTTGTCTTTCTAATCTGGTAAGTCAAACTTTCTTTCTAATTCTCACTAAGTTTAAGACTATAGATTGATCGATATTCTAACACCCCCACTCAGACTTGAGCTGGTTGCGTAGAGTCTGCTCCCATTAAAACTGCTCTGAATGTTTCCACTTTCGAAACGGGTAAGGACTTTGTGAAGATGTCCGCTGCCATTTTGTCTGTAGGGACGTAATAAATTGAAATAGATTGAATTGATTGAATTGATCCCATCCTCAGTCTTGTCACGAATGAAGTGAAACTTTGTTTCGATGTGCTTGCTCCTTTTGTGCATGACTGGGTTTTGGCAAAGTCTGATACAACTTTGGTTGTCCTCTCCAATTGCTATTGGACGTTTGATGCCAAAATCCTATAGAAGTTGTTTCAGGTAGAGTGCTTCCTGAACTGCTGCTGCCATGCCCTGATATTCGGCTTCTGATGACGAAAGAGCAACTGTGGCCTGCTTCTTGACACCCCAGCTGAGTGCTGCGCCACGTCCGTTGAGCTTGAAGTAATAGCCCGTTGTTGATTTTCTGTCGTTCACGTCTCCAGACCAGTCTGCATCCCTTTCCCCCACTAAATCATAACTAGCCTCTTTTGTGTAAGTAAGTTTTAAACCTTTTGAACCTTGAAGATATCGCAGAAGTCGTTTTTCCCACATCCAGTGTTGATTGGTAGTTGCATTCATGTGTCTGGACAGAATGTTGACTGTGAACATGATGTCTGGCCTCGTCTGTTTGGCCATATACAGAAGTGATCCAACCAAGCTTCTGTAGATCCTCTGGTCCACTTCTTCGTCTCCGTTCTGTGCTGTCTGAAGTTTCAAATTCAAATCAGCTGGAGTTCTTGAGGGTTTGTTTCATACCATAAATTGATTTATTTAGTCGACATACTAACTTCTCCCCATCTGATCCGCGTTTTACAAACTCCTGTGGCTGTTCCAGATACACTTCTTCCTCGATTGGTGAGTGCAGGAAAGCAGTCTTGACATCAAATTGGTGCATCACAAGGCCCTGCTTCGCTGATAGCTGAAGTAGAACCGGTATCTGGCTTACGGGTAGGCGCAAAAGTCTCAAAGTAGTCCAGTCCTTCCACTTGTTTGAAGCCTTTCGCCACATAGCGCACTTTGTATTTGTCCACTTGACCACTGGGTCCCAATTTCACTTTGTAGACCCATTTGCCCGGTATGACGTCCCTGTCTGTGGGTGGTCTTACTAGGTTCCAAGTCTCGTTGACTTGGAGTGCCTTGATCTCGTCCTTCATTGCCCGGTGCCACTGGTCCCAATCGTCACCTTGCTTGGCTTCGTAGACTGTTTTGGGTTCCACATAGTCGCCCTCAGTCACAGCAAGATGGGTCCTGACTTCTCCAAAAATTTGCGGAACATTCCTTGCTCGTGTCCCTCGTCTGGGCTCTGCTCTGTCCGCGTGTTCCAGTGCATCTTCATTGAAGCCAACTGTCTCTAACTGTGAGAAGTCTTCTGTGTCACTGTCTTCCAGTGACTCTGAGTCTCTGTGACTCCCTCTTGTTGCAGTAGATCCTTCATCTAGTGCTGTTTCTCCAACATCTGAGGCCTCTTGTCTCAGTGTTGTTTCTTGAGTATTCACGCACCCTGCGTCATGCCACTCCTCCTTTATTGCAGTAGATGTGTCCGGTCGTTCTCTGTTGTCATCATCTTGATGACCATCATCTGGGTGCCAGATTCCCAGTTCCGACCCATCATCTAGTAGGTCAGCCGTTTTTTGTTGTCAGGGATTGAGCCCACTTCAGACTCCTTGATGATCACATCTCGAACTGCCATCACCTTGCGTGTGTTGGGTATGTACACCAGGTATCCGTTTTCTCCTTCAGTGTAACCCACAAACTTTCCTTCCAGTGCCTTGGGTTCAAGTTTGCTGACTTCTCTGTCTCTCTCCCTCATGAAGACTCTGCAACCAAAAATAGATAATTTACTAATTGGAAGCTTAGGTTTTATACCTCTCATCAGCTCTGCTGGGCATTTTTCTTCTCCTCGTCTCACAACCAAGTTTCTGATCCTTGCTGCGTGAAGAATTGCTGCTCCCCACATCATCTTGGGAAGTCCTGAGTCAATGAGCAAACATCTTGCCATCTCCAGCAGTGTCCTGTTGCACCTCTCAGCTAACCCATTCTGTTGTGGCGTCTCTGATATGGTCTTTTCCTGTAGAATGCCTGCATCTAAGCAGTACGTCTTGAACTGCTCTGAGAGAAACTCCTTCGTATTGTCTTGCCTCAGCTTCTTGGGCGTCCCCACACTGAGAACAAATTTCTTCAGGCTGGCCAGTGCTTCACTCTTTGCCTTAAGGAAGTCCACAAACACAAACTTTGTGTACTGGTCTGCAAACACTATGCAGAACCGGAACCCTGACAGTGACTCTACTCTGAAAGGTCCCATCACATCTGTGAACACCCTCTCCAGCTTTTCTTCTGCTTGGGTCTCTGCCACTCTTGGTACTGGAGTCTTTGTGATCTTGGCCAATGCACACACATTGCATACATCATCGAGTTCCCCCACTGTCTCTGGTGCATTCCTGACCACATCCGCTTGATTCAAATGACCCAATAGTCTGTGCCACTTCCTTGCACTGTCAAGTTTCACGCTGTTGGAACTCATCTTGAATTCTAGAACTCTGCAGGGTAAGTAAAACAAATTATTTTCTTGTGTTAGTTTTACCCGAGTTCCCTTCTGGAGTTTCATGCAGCTGTTTCCTCTCTCGAAAGTGAAGCTATGTCCCCACTCCGTGCATCTTGAGACTGATAGGAGGTTTGAAGAATAGTCCGGCACACACAGAACATTTTTGAGTTCGCATTGGAATTCCCCTTTGTTTGAGGGTATGCTGATCCTCACACAGCCTCTGCCCACCACTCTGGAAGCCTCTCCGTTGGGATTTCTGACCACTGATTGAATGGGCACAAAGTCCAGGAACGCATCGATGTTCGTCACTATGTGATCTGTACAACCACTGTCCACTAGCATGCCTGCTGTCTTCCACTGGGTAAGAGCTGCCCAGCATTCCTCGTCAGGTGTAGCCAATGTTGGACCCATTGCCACTGACTCATGTTTGCCTCCATCTCTTTGTCTCTTGCATGCCCTGTCTAGGTGACCCTTCTCACCACACTTGCTGCATTGTGCTGTCTCCTTCCTCCTGCAGTCCTTGGCAAAGTGTCCAGGGATCCCACACACAAAGCAGTTTCCTTTCTTGGGTCCCTTCTTGAAGTCACGCTTCACTGCCAGTGCCACTGAACCACTTTGTCCCTTGTGTCTCTGCACCGTGCTATCAGGAAAGTTCTACAGCCTTTTCCTCAACTCTGTGAAGTTCGTTGCTGGGTTGAAGCTTTCCTGTATAACAAAACTTTCATACCTCGTTGGGAGACCATTGAGGACCAAGGCGTTGAAGAGGGTCTCTGAGACTGCTTCCCCTGCTTCTTGTAGCCTTGTGAGCAACTCCTGTCCTCTGATGAAGAAACTGTCCAAATCCTCAGAATCCTCGAGCTGCAGTCGAGCAATCTGTGCCACTAAAGTCACCACTGTCGGTGTCTCCACACTCTGAAATCTCTCTTGCAAAAGCTTCCAAGCCTTTGCTCCATCTCCAATGCCATCATCTCCAACACAGTCATGTCTCATCAGCATGAGGGTTGTTGCATCTAGAGTCAGTGCTAAATGGCACCACACATTGTTCCCTTTCTCCTTGATGTCTGCAACTTCCTTCTCATATGCATCCTTCAGCACCTTGTGGTTCTTCTTCTCATCATTGGTTGCCCCATTGGCCAGTGGCGTAGGCTCATTGGGTTGCTCTTCTGTCCCCAGTAGTGATTTGTAGAGTCCCTTCGTCTGCATCATCGCCACAAATCTTGTGCTCCAGATTGGAAAGTCCTGTGCCTTTCCTGTGTAGGTCAGCAGCTTCACTGTCTGTTGATCCATTGAAGTTTGAGCAGGCAAAACAGTTGTGAAAAGAAAAGGTACTAAGCAGAAAAGGATTATGACTGTCAACAACAAATTAGTTTTGTTTTGGAAATTAATTTTATGACTTGGGTTATGGACTTTCGCAAGCAGAATAAAAAGCGTTTTTAACTAAGTAAAGGAATTAATTTCTCAAAAAATGAGAGAATAACAAAATGCTATTTTACAGTAGAATTTAGAGATTTACAGGAGAGATCTGATTATTAGATCAAGATGGTGATTTGAATTTGGGGATGAAAAAGGACTCAAAAATCAGCTGTATATATACCCATTATCAGTGTGAAAAAGTCAAGATACAAAACTAATCTTAGCACCGTGATTTATAGTGGGGGTCGCAAGGGTTACCCAATATGGTTTGCTTCTGCAAATCAGTCGCAAAGGGAACCATAAATGGAATGCATTTGCACTTTTCTAAGAATTCAATCACACTTCCGGAGATATCATCATCATTTAATACATGCTAGGAAGATTTTACATCAAATAATCTAACTCTAATAATAGTTATCTAGATTCACCAATTTGAACTGAATATTGATTCTCAGCACCATTTCTTGACGATTCATTTATATAATTTCTTTGATCAAAGTCATATTGCTTGTCTTTCTAATCTGGTAAGTCAAACTTTCTTTCTAATTCTCCTTAAGTTTAAGACTATAGTTTGATCGATATTCTAACATTTTGCAAAAACGTGTAGATCACAAATACCACCACTTCCAAAAAATAGAGGACAGTTCCACAGACAAAAACCAACAAACAAGAAACGTTAAGAACATCAACGAAGAAGAAGAAGAAACAATAGCACCACCACTGGAAGAAGAAGAAGAGAACGAAACAATTGAGCCAGAACCTACCATGTACATTACAGAACTTATGGGAGATTGGAACAAGATAAACTACATAGAAAAAGAATTCAAGGAAATAAAAAACCACGATCTCAATAACACAACTCAACAGGGAGAAATCATCATACCAACAACTATCAAGAATAATAACAAACTCAACTGGCTAGCAGACACCGGATCGCCACGTAGTTTCGTAGACATCATTACAGCAAATGAGTTACTACAAAACAACAAACACATGATACTCGAACCATACAACGGACAGATGAAATTCAAATCTTTCAATAATCAAAACATTCCTATAGTAGGACAAATCCAAATTGAACGACAATCCGGATCATGGACTGCAAGGAACTGCAACATTCTCGTGGTAAAACCCAGATCACAAAACCTCATGAGCAGAGATGTACTGACTAAACTCGGACTAACATTGACCCAACAACAATCAGAAGGTAAGAAAATATTTAATATTAACAAACACATCATTGAATAAAACATCACAAAGTGGATTTTTTAAAAATACCCTCACCTCTGTACACGATTAGGCAGAAGCAAAAACCATATTGCGAATCAATTATGAAAAAAGAAAAAACACCAACTCAACACAAAGGAAGACGAGTACCCTTACACCTAATCGAAAAAATAGAAGACAAATTACAAAAATTAATTGAAGACAACCAAATATTCCGCTTGAAGAACGATTTATTTATTAGCCCGGTGGTAATAATTGTCAAAAACACAAATAAAAAAAATAGATTAAAAAAAAACTAAACAAAGCAATCCACAAAAACAAATATCAAATGCAAAGCAACGACCATCTCACAGACTCCCTTGCAATGCAAATCGCATCAAACAAAAACAAAGAAGGACCCTGGTGGTTCAGCAAAATAGACCTCAAGTATGCATATAGTCAAATACCACTGGACAACAGCATAGCAGAACACTGTAATTTTAACATACTTGGAGGTAAAGCAACTGGAACATACCGATTCATCAATGGATTTTACGGACTAACCGATATGCAGGCAAAATTCCAAAAAACAATAGACAAAACTCTAGAAGGATGCAAAAACTATTTTGCATTTCTAGACGACATCTTAATCGCAACAAAAGGGAAACTAAAAGAACACGAAGAAAGCCTAGACACAATACTAGACAGATTAAACAAAGAAGTTCTAGCTATTAGCTTACAAAAATGCGAATTTGCCAAGCCAACAATCGAATGGCTCGGATTTGAAATAACTCCACATGGAGTAACACCACTAATCACAAAAACAGAAGCACTACTAAAACTCGAACCACCTAAGACACTAAAACAACTAAGATCATTTATGGGAAGCATACACCACCTCACTAAATCCATAACAAACCTGGCCGAAATATCAGAACCGTTACGCCCATTACTAAAAACGGAAAATACAACATCATCCAATAGACTAAAATGGGAGGATAAACACACAAAAACATTTTCAAACATCAAATTACAAATCGCAAACATCGTAGAAAACAAACACTTCGATGTAGATAAGGACACAAGAATCAAATGCGAACCAAGCAAACTGGGATTGGGAGCTACCTTAGAGCAAAAAACAGAAAACGTCTGGCATGCTATTGCATTCGCAAGTAGATTTTTAAACCCTGTAGAACAACGATATAGTACGAATGAATTTGAACTACTAGCGGTAGTATGGTCTTTGGAACACTTTAAATACTATCTCCAAGGTTCGGAGTTCACACTCCAAACGGATCATCAAGCATTATTAACAGCACTGAAAGAGAACAGAGGAAACAAAACCTACCAAAGTAGGTTAACACAGTAGGTCGATAGATTATTACCATTTGATTTCAATATAGAACACATTCCTGGAAAACAAATGGGATTTGCAGATTATTTTAGTCGCAATCCAAATAGAATTGCAACTCCCCCTTCCGAAGAGGACACACACTTCGTAATAAACCAAATAAACGATTTTAAGTTCACGCTAATTAAAAACACGCTGCGCAGTAACCAGAGCAATGCTAATAAAAGACCAAACAATTATGACGTCATGAATCGATTTCAATGCAAGAAAACAAACACACACGCTTTTTGCCATTCTCGCCATAGAAATCAGTCGCCGCATTTAAACACATTAAATTTCAAAACAAATGAATCAAATTCTGTTCAATCACAAATTAATTCTACAAATTCCAGATACAAATCTTTATCAAACTTTACAAAAAATTCTACAAATGGACATAATCCAAATCAATTTATAAACGTTATTACTCGTAATAGACCGCAAATAGAAACCTCAAATAGAACAATAGTTGGACGATACAGAGGACCGAACAAGAAAAAGACAAATTTGCAAACAATGGAAAATCAACCAACAAGACCACCTCTAGTAACTATCAGTACACAGACGGAAGACAACGACAACATCGGAAAAGGACGTGAACCAATTCAACCCGACCTGCATGCACAAAATTTCCCCCTCCGTTCCAACAGTGAAAGAATGCCAGACTATCGCAAGCAACTAGCTAGCAAGAGTCGTCGGGGAAGAGTTCCTGGCGGAGGCGACTAGACAAGATCGCACACTTACACCCATTATCAAGATGATCAAAGACAAAGACTGGGAATCACTAAAGAAATCAAACAAATACTTCTACTCACTCCGCAAGGATCTAGCAATCACAGAATCCGGCTGCATGCTCTACAATAACAATAACAAACTAGTAGTTCCACGAAATCTAAAACAACTCGTAATTGACGCAATCCATCAAACACATCCCGGCCAAGGTGGCATGCTGAGTTTAGGAAACCTAATTTGGTTCCCCTGCATCCATCGCAGTCTAACATTAAAAACTCAAGCCTGCGAAGAAGGTACTAAGCAAGATCGAAAATTACTCAAACAGCCAGTCCTATCACCGGCGGCCATCTGGGATATGGATCACGACTCAGAACCAGAGCTGAACATTCAATACAGCGAAACAACCCAGAAACAGACACGACCTGGAATTAACATTGCCTCCGAAAGCGACGACTCCACTCTTAGCCCCACGCGCACTCCGGAGGAAAAAAGACAAGCAAAACAAAAGCAACAACAAATACTTCAAGGACCAAGCACTTCTGAATCAAG
>NC_134468.1:78042251-78044751 GCF_964194025.1 Convolutriloba macropyga | reverse complement strand
CAAAGGCCCAAGCATGCAGATCATGCACAGACAAAGGTAAAAATCTAAAACCCTTAGTTCCTAAATCACAACTAGGGTCGTTACCGCCGCTCATAGAACCAAACCAAGAAATCCAGATGGACTTCGCTGGTCCCATACCTTTTAAGGAAAATACACAGAATAACTACATACTAGTCACGGTTGACCGCTTATCAAGATACCCACACGCAGAAACATTTCATAAATGCGACACAGAAACAGCGCTAGACTACCTCGAACGCTACTGTAAACAACATGGTATCCCTAGATCAATAAGATGCGACCAAGCCCAAGCATTTAAAGCAAAAGAATTCGAAATCTTTTGCAAAAACAAAAAAATAAAACTAATTCTCGCTCCATTCGGAGACCAAAGAGGAACGGGTATGGTTGAACGACTAATGCAAACTATAAAACGACGGCTAGCCGTCCTAGACATAGACCCCAATTCGAGCAATGAAACATTAAGCACTAGGCTCGCTAGCATTATCGAAAACATACGTCTAATACCAAACAAAACAACTAAAACAACGCCATTTGAAGCACATTTTGGACGTAAACCTAACACAGAACTCTCGAATATTGTAACTAAGCCATCACTAGATAACCTTTCGTACAAAAAACTCAAACTTCGTTGTTTAGACAAAAAACTCCTTCGACACGACGTGCTAACCAAGGAAGAACTGTGGAGGCGAGACGGGAACTCCGAAGACGAGTTGGACATACAGTATAAAACCACAGCATCAAATCCGACCACTCCACCGGAGATAGATTCAGACGATTCGGAAAACGTGCCACTAATCAATACTCCCACACGTAAGATCAAACCCTCAGAACTCCACTTCTCCATTGGAGACCACACCACTAAAATTGTATATAATAAGAAAAACATAGCTCGGAAAACAATCATGAGAAAAGCTAAAGAACCAAGACCCGCACTAGCTTCTCAATGGAATATAATACCGGACGGTACAATAACCGGGTACTCACCACACACAGCAACCATAGATACTCCCAAACGGAAAAACACAGTCATAAGAAAAAATGACATAGCTATAGCTACGGAATCTATACCACGCCCACCTCCAGAACCCAAACCCCCCCGGAAACGAAACCACGATTAATTCATATGGTCGCATGTAAAACCGTAGGAGAGTATAAACGTAACCAAGAAAAAATTCGTAAATTCTGTTTAGAAAAAGCGAAAGCAGCAAAGAAAGCACAACCAACCAAGCAAGGGAGCTCTCCTGGCAAAGACGACTCCAAAAGGAGAACACGTCCCAACCAACCCAAACAAAGTACCGCAAAACCCAAATCGAAAATTGAAACAAAATGGACAAAGGACAAACTGGTGAAGATAGCCACCCGCAACCAATCTCGTCAACAAGCAAAAACAAAAGCCCCACCTCGAGCCCAAAGCGGCATACTAAAGAGAAAACTCAATGAATCGGCACCGAAACAGTCATTCAACTACAAAGTTCAACAAGCGGCACTCCTAGAATCTGCCAACATCGCGAAAACAAGCAAAGCCAGTACAAGTCAACCAGATCAGCCCACATCCGAAGTTTCTAATAGATCGTTCCTTATCTTCAACTTCAATGAAACAGACCAGAACAACATGCAAACACATCTTATCAATTCTGACAATCCCGACAGCCCCCATGTCATACACACCAGCGACAACCCATCGGACTTCATGATAACAAGCCCAGACAGCCCCCCTATATACGAGATGGAAGTCAGTACTCCAGATGGAGAGAACGATCAAGCCGAACCACAGTTGATCTCAATCATTCCAGCAAGCAACCCACATAGTCAACGAGCCCCACCTGGCGAAAAGGACGAAATCGGAATTAACCGCGGCAGCTTCGTCAAAAGCACAGCCAAAATCGACAAAACAGTAGACAAAATTCGGTCAGCGCAAGGTAAACCCATCTCGTCAACCCCTTTGCCTCAACTCTGCGCATCCCATTCCACGGAACAACCACCCCCTGAAACCAAAAAGACCCCGGAGATCATTTACCTCTATTCCTCGAATGCGTCACAAGAAACATCAAAAAGCATACCGGAACAGCAAATACCAACCCATACGGAACCCCCTTCTGAGGTTTGCAACAACCCTCACAGCTCGTTGGTGTACAGAACCCCGCCATCCTCCCCAAGAAATGACTCAATCTCCGATCTAAATGACGAAGACATCCAGGAGCTGAACAAAAATTTCTGGTCAGAAATTTTCTCGTAGAGGGGGAAGTGTGGTACACAGAACACAGTATCTACTTGCAACCAAGCACCTAGAAGTATTACCTATAAACTCTTATCTCAAACTCTTGTGCTATTTAACTAATTTCACTGTACATAGATATCTAAACTCCAAGTGGAGTTAACTCTGTTGTTCACTTCACGCCTGACTGACAGGTCTCACATACGCTGCTAATGAGTCATGTTAGAACTCAACTGCAGACGAGTTGTAACAGCGCAAAAAGAT
>NC_134468.1:78017251-78022251 GCF_964194025.1 Convolutriloba macropyga | reverse complement strand
AGTTGTTGTGTCTTTGTTGTTGAACTTGTTTCTTCATTGTTGACCTTTCGCTTGTGGGGTTGTACAATGTTGGGAGGTGCGGATTGCCTTGTGTTCTTTGGGTTTTCACCCATCTGGGATGTCCTCAACCGCTGTGCTTTTTCCGCTAAACAGAATTTTTCTATTTTACGTTTGTTTCGGTTATATTCCCCAATTGTTTTGCAAGCTACGAAATTTATGAGGCGTAGTTTTGGTTCTTGTGGGGCGGGGCGCGTTTCTGAAGATATTGCTATGTCATTGTTACGTATCACGGTATTTTTGCGATTGTGAGTGTCTATAGTAATGGTGTGAGGGGTGTAATCGACTATTGTGCCGTCTGGTATTATGGACCAGAGGGGTTTTAGCATGCCTCGTGGTTCAGGGTTTTTTCTTCTTATAGTTTTTCGTGCTAGGTTTCGACGTGTTTGGTCAATAATTGTGGTCTTATCTCCTATTTGGAATTTAAATTTAGACGGAATTATTGTACCCTTTTGGGGAGGTAACAGTGGTGCGTTGTCTGATTCCGAGGTGTCCGACGATTGGGATGCTTCCGATTGGGCTTCCTGGGAATTCGGCTCGTCCTGTCGATACTGTATGTCCAGATTAATTTCCGTGTTGGTGTCCCTGTCCCAGATCGCGGCCGGCGTCAGGCTTGGGTTCTGGAGTAGTCGTTTGTCTAAGTAAAATGATTTTATGTTGTTGTATGGTAGGTTTTTTGTGTTGGGTTTTGTAAGGATGTTAGATAATTCCGTATTTTTCGGTCTGCCAAAGTGTGCCTGGAAAGGGGCAATTTTAGTGATTCTGTTTGGTATAAGCCTAATGGATTCAATTATTTCTGTTATTTTTTCTGCTATGGTTGTATTATCCCATATGGGGTCAATGTTCATGGTTGCTAGTCTTCGCTTTAATGTTTGTATCAAACGTTCTACCATTCCTGAAGCGCGGTGGTCGTGCGTAGGGGAAAATATTAGTTTTATGTTTTTATCTTTGCAGTAAATTTCGAATGCTCTCGATTTGAATGCTTGCGCTTGGTCGCAACGGATGCTTCGTGGGATTCCATGGAACTTACAGTATTGGTTTAGAAATTCTATTGCCGTTTGTGTGTCACAACTTGTGTGAACTAGTGCGGATGGGTAGCGTGAAAATCGGTCTACCGCGGCCAGTATATAATGTTCATTATTATTGTTTTTTTTGTCTATGATGGGCCCGGCAAAGTCTAATTGTAGCTCTTCGTTGGGTTCGCTTAACTTAGGTAGTGTTCCTAATTTTGATTTACTGATTATGGGTTTTAGGTTCTTGCCTTGGTCTAAACATTGCTTGCAATTTTCTGCCCTGAGGGCTATTGTCCTGTGTATCTGGTGAAACCAGATCAGATTCGCTAATCTAATCATTCCCACTTGGCCCGGGTGGGTTCTGTGTACAGCGTTTATGACCAGGTTTTGTAGTTGGTGTGGAATAACTAGCTTGCCGTCGTACAACAGGCATCCCGATCTGGCTACGGCTAAGTCGTTTCTTAGGTTGTAATAATATCTGGAGACTTGTTTTAGTTGGTCCCAATTGTGGTTCTTTACCAACCGAATAATGTTTTGTAGGTTCTTATCTTTGAGGGTAGCCTCGGCTAGGAATTCCTCGCCGAATACACGGGAGAGGTTTAGTCTATAATTTGGGGCCGTTTCGTTCTCAAACTCGAATAGGGGTGCATGTTTATTTTCATCTATTGATTCTCGGCCTTGTCCTAAGTTTGAAGTTGGGGGTGTGTTATCCGTTTGGGTTGCCACTGAGATTGGGGTATTTTGAGTTGGGGAGGTTTCAAGTAGGTTGTGCGACATTGTTGTTATAATTTTTCTTCTGGCTCGTTTTGTAATTTGTCTGTCGAATGTATTTAAATTCGGTCTGTTTCTAGTAACTACGTTAATTTTTGGACAGTATTGTAAGTGGTAATTGTTGAGAGTGGAGGGTAAAGGGGTTTTCTGTACGTTTGGGATCTTAGGAGAATTTGTGTTGGAATAAATTGTGATGTTTTTTGGATCTTGAATGTTTTTGTTTCTAGAATTATGAAGTTTTGAATTGAGATTTGATTTAGAATTAACAAGCGAGAAAGAGCGTGACTGTTTATGGCAAGAGGAATGGCGAAAAGCGTTCGCTGTATTTTGCTTGCGCTGAGCGATGTTGTTTGCGTCATGTGATTTGTGTGTTAATCCGAATGGAGCGATCTGATTGGTTGAAATGTTGTGTTTACGTTCTTCGTTCAGCAGTGTGAAAGTAAATTCTCTGATTCTGTTTATTACGAAGAGTTCATCCTCTGGGCTTATTGGGGGGGGGGTTTGGTGTGGGTTTCTGCTTAGGTAATCCGTGAAGCCCATGTCTTTCCCCGGTATGTGTTGGATTGAAAATGTGTACGGGAGTAATTTGTCTACCCAGCGTATCAGTCGACTTTGTCGTGATTTGTTCGCCCGGTTGGGTTTGAGTGCGGAAAGTAGGGCTGTGTGGTCTGTGATTAGTTCAAATTTTGAACCTAGTATGTAATATTTGAAATGGTTTGTTGCCCATACTACTGATAGTAGTTCTAATTCGTTTGTACTATATTTCATTTCTGCTTCGTTTAAGAAGCGGCTGGCGTAGGCTATGGGGAACCATCCCTCTGGGTATTGTTGTTCTAATACTGCTCCAAGTCCCGTGTGGCTTGCGTCACATTTCAGACGTGTTTTACGATGTTTGTCGAAATGTTTTTTTTCTGTAATTTTTGAGATTTCTGCCTTTATTTTGTCTAAAGCTGTTGTATGTGTTTCTTCCCAACGTATTTTGTTGTTTGTTATGTTTTCTTTTTTTAGGAGTGGTCTTATGGGGTTGAGTAGATTGGCTAAGTTGGGAATAAATTTAATGAGTTGGTGTATTGAGCCCATAAGGGAACGAAGTTGTTTTAGTGTTTTAGGCGGTTTCAGGTTCATTATGGAGTCTGTCTTTTTTACTGTAGGGGAGATTCCCGATTGGGTAATTTTATAGCCTAGCCATGTTATTGAAGATTTGGAGAAATCGCATTTTTCTAATTTGATGGCTAGATTTTCTTTGTCAAGTCTGGATAAGACCTTATATATGTCTTGTTCATGGTCAAGGGTGGAGCCTTTTGTTATGATTAGTATGTCGTCTAAAAAGTTGAATTTGTTGTCGATGTTTTCGAGTGTTTTGTCCAATGTTTTTTGGAATGTGGCGGGCATATCACTTAGACCGTAGAATCCATTTACGAATTGATATGTGCCAGTTGATTTGCCCCCGAGGATATTGAAGTTACAATGTTTTCTAATTTCGGGATGTAGTGGGATTTGGCTGTATGCTTATTTTAAATCGACTTTCGAAAATAGGAAATTGCCTTGTTTATTCTTGTTGTCTGAGATATATTTGGCGACTGAGTCCATAAGATTGTCGATGGATTGCATTTGATATTTATTTTTGTCGATTACATCGTTCAGTAGTTTTGAGTCGAGTGCTAGTTTGATGGATTGGTCATGTTTCACTGTTATTACTACGGGGCTTATAAAGACCTGGTCGGAGCACTTTTCTAGTTTTATTATTTGGTTTGTGTTAAGTAGGTGTTGTATTTCCTTATCTACTTTTTCCGTTAAGTGGAGTGGGACCCTTCGGCCTTTGTGTTGGTACGGTGAAATGTCTTGTTTTAGCGTTGATTTGGCAAGGTGGTTTTTGGATTTTCCCAACCGGGAGCATAGGTGAGGGAATTTCTTTATGATTTTTATTTCTAGTCTATCGTCCAAATTGATGTTGTTAATGTTTATACCTTTATTTTGTGAGAGGGCGAATCCAAGTTTCCCCAATATGTCTCTTCCCATCAAGTTCACGGTGTTTGCGTTGACCACCAGGATTTCGTTGTTTGTTGCTTCTCGAAGTCCCGATCGGAGATTCATCTGTATGATTCCCGTTATAGGGATCTCTATGTTGTTGAAGCATCTATACTGGGTCTGGCTGTTGGTTGGTTCCTTCCATTTGGCTGTTCTGCACCTTTGAATTATCCTGTCTGCTTCCGTTTTACAGATGAAGTTTCGGGGGCTACCTGTGTCCGCGAGCCAGTTTGTCTCAAAAGTGTCTGTGGATGTTTTGATCCAGATTTCATCTGAGATGTTTGGGGATAGTTTTTGTGGGTGTACGTTGACGAAGTTCTTTGGGTGTACAAGGTTTACGGTATTCCAGCTGTCGAATACTTCCTGGATGTAAAATGTGTTCTCGAGATCTAATGTTTCGTCTGTCGTTTCCGTTCGGGTATCCTGGAGTTGTTGTTCTTCTTCTTGTTGTTCCCGTGTGGGTCTAATGTTCCTGACTCGTCTAGTTTGTGGGAATGTTTGCTGGGGTGGGGTTGTTTGCGGCTTTATTTGTTGTGTTTGCCACATCATTTTTGCTGATTTGCATACTCTACTGTAGTGTCCTATTTTTTTACATAGGTTACACTGGACTCTTTTTGCGGGGCACACTTGCAAATGCTCGATTGAGAATTGTAGTCCGCAGCGTCGGCAGGGATTTCAATTGGTAGTGGGTCTTTGGGTCTGTGGGTTCCGTGTGGGTGGTTGTGGTCTTGGGGTAACTGCATTGTTCCTTGGGGCGAATGTAATGTTGGATATTTGTTCCGATGCGTGTGGGGGGTATCGACTGAGTTGGGAGTTTATTGCTTTTTGATTCTCTTGGCCTCTTTCGCGGTTGAGTGCGAATTGGAGGACTTGCTGCGCTGTTCGGGTTTCCATCAGGAGTTCTCTCTGAATGTCGGGGTTGGCCATAAAAGCTATAAATATGTCCTTTATAAGGTCCTCTTCGGCAGATCCTAGGCGGCATTTTGCGCCTAGGGCTTTTAGTCGACAATGAAAGCTTTCGAGCTTTTCGTTGGGTTTCTGTTTGCAAGTAAAAAGGAGGAAACGGTCGTATGTTATGTTGCGTGCTTGTGTGAAAGAGAGGGAGAGTTCGTGTGCCAGTTCGAAGACTGT
>NC_134468.1:78007251-78009751 GCF_964194025.1 Convolutriloba macropyga | reverse complement strand
TACTGGTGCGCTGCTTTGTTTAGCTTATTTGGCTTCTTCTAAACAGAATTTTTTGATTTTTTCCTGATTCCTTCTATGTTTTCCTATGGTTTTGCACGCTACCATGTGGATCAAGCGTGGCTTTGTTTCTGGTAATGGCTTAGTTTCGGTAGCAGTTGCTATGTCGTTTTTTCTTATTACCGTATCGTATTTTTTCTTAACGGGGTATCAATTGTTATGGTATGTGGAGTATAAATGGTTATTGTGCCGTCTTGTATAATATTCCATTGGGGTGCTAGTATGTTTCTTGGTTCTTTGGTTTTTCTAGCAATTGATTTACGAGCTACATTACGTTTATTGTATATTATTTTTGTTGTCTTATCTCCTATGGAGAAATGGAGTTCTGAAGCGGTTATCTTACTTGGTGATTTGGTACTTAGTGGTTGGTTTTCAGAGTCATCCGAATCAATTTGTGTGAGGGGGATGCTTTGTGTGTTTTCTCTGTTATATTGGATATCCAATTCGTCTTCTGAACTTCCGTCTCTTTTCCACAATTCTTCTTGCGTCAGGGCATCGTGGCGTAGGAGTTTCTTGTCTAAACATTTACTTTAAAGTTTTTTATATGATAGATTTTTGATAGATGGTTTAGTTAGCATATTCGACAGTTCCGTATTTGGTTTTCTGCCAAAATGTGCCTCAAATGGGTTAACTTTTGCTGTTTTGTTAGGAATAAGGCGTATTTTCTCGATTACACTTGCTATTCTAGCGCTTAGAGTTTCGGTGCTCGACATGGGATCGATATCTAATACTGCCAAGCGACGTTTTAGTGTTTGTATTAGTCTCTCTACCATTCCTGTACCTCTATGGTCTCCAGCTGGAGCTAATACCAATTTAATATTTTTATTTTTACAGAATATTTCAAATTCTTTTGCTTTAAACGCTTGTGCTTGGTCACAGCGTATTGAACGTGGAATCCCGTGTACTTTGCAGTATCGTTCTAGGTAGTCAATTGCAGTATCTGCATCGCAGTTATGAAATATTTCTGCCATAGGGTACCGTGAGAGACGATCTACTGTAACTAAAATATAGTTATTTTGCGTACTCTTTTGTATGGTATGGGGCGGGCAAAGTCCATTTGGATTTCTTGATTTGGCTCAGTGAGAATAGGTAGATGTCCTAGTTGTGTTTTAGGTACTAATGCTTTAAGATTTTTACCTTTATCTATGAATTTTCTGCAGGCTTTTGCTTTGGAGACGATCTCCGAGTGGATATGTGGCCACCATATCAGTTTGGCAAGTGCGAGAATTCGCGCTTGGCCGGGGTGTTTGTGGTGGATTGTATCCAAAACTATTTGTTTTAGACGAGATGGTATGACTAATCGATTGTCATATAGCAGGCAATTTGTTGGTGTGACTGATAAGTCCCTTCTAATACAATAATAAACTGGGTTTACTTTTTTTAAGTCCTCCCAGCTTCTCTGTATTTTACATAATCAATAATAACTTTCAGCTCCTTCTGTGACGTCTCTGCTATAAATTCTTCATTGAATACTTTCGTAAGGTTTTGCCGGTATAAAGGGGCTGGTAAATCGCTGTATTCTGTAAAATATTTCACCGTGTTTGGTTGGATCCAATGGGTCTAGGCCCTTTCCTTTGTTTGAGGTGTATTCTGTTTGGATACTGAGGATTTGAATGTTTTTGAGGATTCTGAATCGTGTAGTGTTTTATCGATTGTTTTCTGGAACGTTGCTGGCATGTCTGTCAGACCATAGAAGCCGTTAATGAATCTATATGTACCAGTGGATTGTCCTCCTAGTATGTTAAAGTTACAATGTTTCTTGATGTTGTCATCTAGAGGAATTTGGCCATACGCTTACTTTTAAGTCAATTTTCGAGAAGAAGTATTTTCCTTGCTTGGTTTTCTCTCGGATATATATATATATATATATATATATATATATATATATATATATATATAATATATATACATATACTGCTACTGAATCCATAAGAAGGTCAATGCTTTGCATTTTGGTATTTGTTTTTGTGGATGGCATCACTTAGTTTTTTTGGAATCTAAAGCTATTTTAACCGATTTGTCTTTCTTCACGGTTATCACAACAGGGCTTATAAATAGTTCGTCCGAGCACTTTTCTAATTTCATAATTTGCCTTATCGTCTATTAATTCTTTGAAGTTTGTTTTCAACTTTTTCGAGGAGGTGTAAATAGACTCGTCGACCTTTATGTTGGGATGGAGTATATTCCAATTTCAAAATCGATTTTGCAATGTGGTTTTTTGAGCGACCTAGTCGAGTGCATAAAATGTGGGTATTTTTGAATTACCCATTTTGTTATGTGTTTCTCCGTTTGGAGTTCGGATATTAGGTTCACGTGCTTACCGGTGTTTTTTGAAGCGTTGAGGGTGATCCCCAGTTTTGGCCAGTAGATCTCTGCCTATGATATTGTTCGTTTTTGTTGTTTACAATGAGAACTTTGCAGCATTTTGCTGTCCATGATCCTG
>NC_134468.1:77987251-77999751 GCF_964194025.1 Convolutriloba macropyga | reverse complement strand
TCTTCTGGGAAACAGGAATCGAACCCCCAGTGGAATGGCCCATATGGGCAGCTACACTAAAACTGGCAATAATGGCCAAAAACTCCATAAACGTGGACTCACTACTGAAACACAAACCAGACACAAAAGACTTGACTTACCCCATAGAACCAACTTACGAGTCCCCAACTGAAAATGAAACACAGGCACAACACAGAGAAAGAGACCTCCGAAATAACAAGCGAAAGGTAGATTGGGACAACGATTGCAAACAGATCGCATTCAGAGGCCCTACAGTCGATGGAATACCGTGGGACGAAGCCGACCTGAAAGTGCGCAGCTTAATATACCTAAGCCTAGGAACAGAAGCCCAACGGATATATCAACAACGATTCCCCCACTCAAACATTGAACGAATAACAGTCTTCGAACTGGCACACGAACTCTCCCTCTCTTTCACACAAGCACGCAACATAACATACGACCGTTTCCTCCTTTTTACTTGCAAACAGAAACCCAACGAAAAGCTCGAAAGCTTTCATTGTCGACTAAAAGCCCTAGGCGCAAAATGCCGCCTAGGATCTGCCGAAGAGGACCTTATAAAGGACATATTTATAGCTTTTATGGCCAACCCCGACATTCAGAGAGAACTCCTGATGGAAACCCGAACAGCGCAGCAAGTCCTCCAATTCGCACTCAACCGCGAAAGAGGCCAAGAGAATCAAAAAGCAATAAACTCCCAACTCAGTCGATACCCCCCACACGCATCGGAACAAATATCCAACATTACATTCGCCCCAAGGAACAATGCAGTTACCCCAAGACCACAACCACCCACACGGAACCCACAGACCCAAAGACCCACTACCAATTGAAATCCCTGCCGACGCTGCGGACTACAATTCTCAATCGAGCATTTGCAAGTGTGCCCCGCAAAAAGAGTCCAGTGTAACCTATGTAAAAAAATAGGACACTACAGTAGAGTATGCAAATCAGCAAAAATGATGTGGCAAACACAACAAATAAAGCCGCAAACAACCCCACCCCAGCAAACATTCCCACAAACTAGACGAGTCAGGAACATTAGACCCACACGGGAACAACAAGAAGAAGAACAACAACTCCAGGATACCCGAACGGAAACGACAGACGAAACATTAGATCTCGAGAACACATTTTACATCCAGGAAGTATTCGACAGCTGGAATACCGTAAACCTTGTACACCCAAAGAACTTCGTCAACGTACACCCACAAAAACTATCCCCAAACATCTCAGATGAAATCTGGATCAAAACATCCACAGACACTTTCGAGACAAACTGGCTCGCGGACACAGGTAGCCCCCGAAGTTTCATCTGTAAAACGGAAGCAGACAGGATAATTCAAAGGTGCAGAACAGCCAAATGGAAGGAACCAACCAACAGCCAGACCCAGTACAGATGCTTCAACAACATAGAGATCCCTATAATGGGAATCATACAGATGAATCTCCGATCGGGACTTCGAGAAGCAACAAACAACGAAATCCTGGTGGTCAACGCAAACACCGTGAACTTGATGGGAAGAGACATATTGGGGAAACTTGGATTCGCCTTCTCACAAAATAAATGTATAAACATTAACAACATCAATTTGGACGATAGACTAGAAATAAAAATCATAAAGAAATTCCCTCACCTATGCTCCCGGTTGGGAAAATCCAAAAACCACATTGCCAAATCAACGCTAAATTAAGACATTTCACCGTACCAACACAAAGGCCGAAGGGTCCCACTCCACTTAACGGAAAAAGTAGATAAGGAAATACAACACCTACTTAACACAAACCAAATAATAAAACTAGAAAAGTGCTCCGACCAGGTCTTTATAAGCCCCGTAGTAATAACAGTGAAACATGACCAATCCATCAAACTAGCACTCGACTCAAAACTACTGAACGATGCAATCGACAAAAATAAATATCAAATGCAATCCATCGACAATCTTATAGACTCAGTCGCCAAATATATCTCAGACAACAAGAATAAACAAGGCAATTTCCTATTTTCGAAATTCGATTTAAAATACGCATACAGCCAAATCCCACTACATCCCGAAATTAGAAAACATTGTAACTTCAATATCCTCGGGGGCAAATCAACTGGCACATATCAATTCGTAAATGGATTCTACGGTCTAAGTGATATGCCCGCCACATTCCAAAAAACATTGGACAAAACACTCGAAAACATCGACAACAATTTCAACTTTTTAGACGACATACTAATCATAACAAAAGGCTCCACCCTTGACCATGAACAAGACATATATAAGGTCTTATCCAGACTTGACAAAGAAAATCTAGCCATCAAATTAGAAAAATTCGAATTCTCCAAATCTTCAATAACATGGCGAGGCTATAAAATTACCCAATCGGGAATCTCCCCTACAGTAAAAAAGACAGACTCCATAATGAACCTGAAACCGCCTAAAACTTCGTTCAACAAAACAACTTCGTTCCCTTATGGGCTCAATACACCAACTCATTAAATTTATTCCCAACTTAGCCAATCTACTCAACCCCATAAGACCACTCCTAAAAAAAGAAAACATAACAAACAACAAAATACGTTGGGAAGAAACACATACAACAGCTTTAGACAAAATAAAGGCAGAAATCTCAAAAATTACAGAAAAAAACATTTCGACAAACATCGTAAAACACGTCTGAAATGTGACGCAAGCCACACGGGACTTGGAGCAGTATTAGAACAACAATACCCAGAGGGATGGTTCCCCATAGCCTACGCCAGCCGCTTCTTAAACGAAGCAGAAATGAAATATAGTACAAACGAATTAGAACTACTATCAGTAGTATGGGCAACAAACCATTTCAAATATTACTTACTAGGTTCAAAATTTGAACTAATCACAGACCACACAGCCCTACTTTCCGCACTCAAACCCAACCGGGCGAACAAATCACGACAAAGTCGGCTGATACGCTGGGTAGACAAATTACTCCCGTACACATTTTCAATCCAACATATACCGGGGAAAGACATGGGCTTCACGGATTACCTAAGCAGAAACCCACACCAAACCCCCCCCCCAATAAGTCCAGAGGATGAACTCTTCGTAATAAACAGAATCAGAGAATTTACTTTCACACTGCTGAACGAAGAACGTAAACACAACATTTCAACCAATCAGATCGCTCCATTCGGATTAACACACAAATCACATGACGCAAACAACATCGCTCAGCGCAAGCAAAATACAGCGAACGCTTTTCGCCATTCCTCTTGCCATAAACAGTCACGCTCTTTCTCGCTTGTTAATTCTAAATCAAATCTCAATTCAAAACTTCATAATTCTAGAAACAAAAACATTCAAGATCCAAAAAACATCACAATTTATTCCAACACAAATTCTCCTAAGATCCCAAACGTACAGAAAACCCCTTTACCCTCCACTCTCAACAATTACCACTTACAATACTGTCCAAAAATTAACGTAGTTACTAGAAACAGACCGAATTTAAATACATTCGACAGACAAATTACAAAACGAGCCAGAAGAAAAATTATAACAACAATGTCGCACAACCTACTTGAAACCTCCCCAACTCAAAATACCCCAATCTCAGTGGCAACCCAAACGGATAACACACCCCCAACTTCAAACTTAGGACAAGGCCGAGAACCAATAGATGAAAATAAACATGCACCCCTATTCGAGTTTGAGAACGAAACGGCCCCAAATTATAGACTAAACCTCTCCCGTGTATTCGGCGAGGAATTCCTAGCCGAGGCTACCCTCAAAGATAAGAACCTACAAAACATTATTCGGTTGGTAAAAAACCACAATTGGGACCAACTAAAACAAGTCTCCAGATATTATTACAACCTAAGAAACGACTTAGCCGTAGCCAGATCGGGATGCCTGTTGTACGACGGCAAGCTAGTTATTCCACACCAACTACAAAACCTGGTCATAAACGCTGTACACAGAACCCACCCGGGCCAAGTGGGAATGATTAGATTAGCGAATCTGATCTGGTTTCCCCAGATACACAGGACAATAGCCCTCAGGGCAGAAAATTGCAAGCAATGTTTAGACCAAGGTAAGAACCTAAAACCCATAATCAGTAAATCAAAATTAGGAACACTACCTAAGTTAAGCGAACCCAACGAAGAGCTACAATTAGACTTTGCCGGGCCCATCATAGAAAAAAAAAACAATAATAATGAACATTATATACTGGCCGCGGTAGACCGATTTTCACGCTACCCATCCGCACTAGTTCACACAAGTTGTGACACACAAACGGCAATAGAATTTCTAAACCAATACTGTAAGTTCCATGGAATCCCACGAAGCATCCGTTGCGACCAAGCGCAAGCATTCAAATCGAGAGCATTCGAAATTTACTGCAAAGATAAAAACATAAAACTAATATTTTCCCCTACGCACGACCACCGCGCTTCAGGAATGGTAGAACGTTTGATACAAACATTAAAGCGAAGACTAGCAACAATGAACATTGACCCCATATGGGATAATACAACCATAGCAGAAAAAATAACAGAAATAATTGAATCCATTAGGCTTATACCAAACAGAATCACTAAAATTGCCCCTTTCCAGGCACACTTTGGCAGACCGAAAAATACGGAATTATCTAACATCCTTACAAAACCCAACACAAAAAACCTATCATACAACAACATAAAATCATTTTACTTAGACAAACGACTACTCCAGAACCCAAGCCTGACGCCGGCCGCGATCTGGGACAGGGACACCAACTCGGAAATTAATCTGGACATACAGTATCGACAGGACGAGCCGAATTCCCAGGAAGCCCAATCGGAAGCATCCCAATCGTCGGACACCTCGGAATCAGACAACGCACCACTGTTACCTCCCCAAAAGGGTACAATAATTCCGTCTAAATTTAAATTCCAAAGAGGAGATAAGACCACAATTATTGACCAAACACGTCGAAACCTAGCACGAAAAACTATAAGAAGAAAAAACCCAGAACCACGAGGCATGCTAAAACCCCTCTGGTCCATAATACCAGACGGCACAATAGTCGATTACACCCCTCGCACCATTACTATAGACACTCACAATCCCAAAAATACCGTGATACGTAACAATGACATAGCAATATCTTCAGAAACGCGCCCCGCCCCACAAGAACCAAAACTACGCCTCATAAATTTCGTAGCTTGCAAAACAATTGGGGAATATAACCGAAACAAACGTAAAATAGAAAAATTCTGTTTAGCGGAAAAAGCACAGCGGTTGAGGACATCCCAGATGGGTGAAAACCCAAAGAACACAAGGCAATCCGCACCTCCCAACATTGTACAACCCCACAAGCGAAAGGTCAACAATGAAGAAACAAGTTCAACAACAAAGACACAACAACTTGAAACGTCCACACCCATCGACGATACTCATCCACAGCACTCTATGCCAGGCCCCTCAGTTAATGTATCCCCGATACTCACAAGAACAACAGGAGGAAAGAAAAAGTTCATCAAGAAATCCCCAGGGAAAGCACAAAAGGGTAAACAACCATGCATACGGAAAAAGGCAACTGTTTCAGCAGCCAGGAGAACGGCCAACACAAAATTGACAAAAGCTAAAATCGCAGCACTGAAGCAAAGCTACGCCTTCCAACTAAGCCAAAACCAGGTCAACTTCAGCGAACTCAGCAAAAAACCCACGACCCGCGTGTTCAAGGAACGATCCCCAGGGCACACAAAACCATTCATAATAGCCACGTCGTCATCGGCAGCAGACTTCATGCTCACCCCCAAACGGAGCACCGTGTCAACAATCGCCAAATCACCCCCTTTGCGAAACATTCGAAAGTCTAAAGCGGAACCCACAGTCAAGAAGCTAAATGTAGAAAAAGCCATAGCAAATATCTCATTATCCCCACTATCCACAACGGAAGACTCCACACAAGATCCAAAAGACAAGAACACCACAGTGATCGACCTAATCGATACCTCCGAGGACAGTCCCCCACAAGTTGCCCTAAACATCAACCCGAACTACACCACTTTTGGACAAGACATAGTCATACTATCTTCAGACTCACAAGACTCATTCCACACCGCATCCGTCAACTCTGCCCCCACTCGAAACACACAGCACTCAGACTCCATGGACTTGACCCCCAACGTACCAAACCCCGATTGGAACATAAACACCCAGAACATCACAACCAAGGACACTAACAAGAACTCCAATCATTAACTACACATCTGGATCCTCCAAGAGGGGGGGAATGTGGTGAGACACCTACTCACACTGCAACCAAGTACTAAAAGTATTAATATGAACTCGTACAAAAGACTAACTATGTTACTATATTATTATTGTTCGTAGTTGTAAATACGTTGCACGCTTTGTTACTTCATTTACTGGTTGTACCAGTCTTCATTCGAACGCTCCAAACGGAGCACAAGTGAGAAGCTCACTTGGCGTCAAGAGAAAACCTGAACAAGAAGAGAAAGTTAATTCTTATCGCGCTAGCCTTTTACAGCCTTAAGCCTAGCAATTCAACAATCTGCACAACGAGACTTTGTGCATACAATAATAATAATAATAATAATAATAATAATAATAATAATAATAATAATAATAATAATAATAATAATAATAATAATAATAATAATAATAATAATAATAATAATAATAATAATAATAATAATAATAATAATAATAATAATAATAATAATAATAATAATAATAATAATAATATTAATAATAATAATAATAATAATAATAATAATAATAATAATAATAATAATATTAATAATAATAATAATAATAATAATAATAATAATAATAATAATAATAATAATAATAATAATAGTAATCTTAATAATCATAATAATAGTAAAAATAATAAAAAATAATCATAATAATAATAATAATAATAATATTAATAATAATAAAAATAGTTATAATAATAATCATAATAAAAGTAATAAAAATAATAATAATAATAATAACAATAACAATAAAAATAAAAATAATAGTGGTAATAATAATGATTATAATAGTAATATTATTACTAATAATAATAATAATAATAATAATAATAATAATAATAATAATAATAATAATAATAATAATAATAATAATAATAATATTAATAATAATAATAATAATAATAATAATAATAATAATAATAATAATAGTAATAATAATAATAATAATAATAATAATAATATTAATAATAATAATAATAATAATAATAATAATAATAATAATAATAATAATAATAATAATAATAGTAATAATAATAAGAATAATAATAATCATAATAATAATAATAATATTAATAATAATAATAATAAAAACAGTAATAATAATAATAATAATAATAATAATAATAATAATAATAATATTAATAATAATAATAATAATAATAATAATAATAATAATAATAATAATAATAATAATAATAATAATAATAATAATAATAATAATAATAATAATATTTGTCAAGAAGGATGTTTGAGAATGCGAGTTGTCTAGAGATTTGTGGGTTTAATGTGTTCCTAACTGGGTTCGACCAAACCAGTTGGTTATCTATTTCTGATGTATTGTGTAATGGTGAAGATGTGGATGATCTGTCTAGTTCTTGACTCATAGGAATAATCTGTTCTTATTGTAATAAAACACTGTAGTGCAATAATACTCAATTGGCCACGATGCGACTGTTTTCTATCGCTATAGTTTATCGTCTGCACTTTCTTAATGTGTGATTAACACGTTTCTATGTTTAACGGAACAGGTTGCTGCAAAAGAGCAACTAACACCAATTGGTATATATTTACAAAGACAGTAATTAAATAACATATGCATAGAGTGTTTATAGGTAGATAATTTAGTACTTGGTTACAAAGTTTCTAGATACTGTAAGCTCCAGTATCACACTTCCCCTTCTCTGGAATGAAACAGTGTTTCACAATGTTTCATTCAGTGCCTCTATGTCAGCCGAGTTAATGTCAGATATTTCGCTTGTTGGGGATAGTGGAGGTGTACAGTATTCCTGTGATGTCGTGCTACTATTGTACGACTTTTGTGATGTGGGCTCGGTCTTTTCAATTGCTTGTTCTTCCGGGCTTGCGTCTTTTGTATTATTGTTGTTTTCTGATACCAATTGGTCTGTGTTGTTGTTATTATTTTCCCGTTGTATTTCCTTGCCAGTTGGTAGTGGAAATTATTTCCTCGTGTCCTTGTTGTTTGCCTCTGTGTTGACTAATTCTTGTGGTGCAGGAAGTATTGAGATAATGTTCGCTTGATCTCTTTCTAATCTGGCTTGTTCTCTTTGTAGGATGGTTGCGATTTCGTGTTGTTCGTTAGTTTTGTTCTCTGTGTCGAGGAATGTCACTTTTGGGTTGTTGAATGTTGCTGTATTGTCAATTAGTCTCTGTATTTTTTCAACTGTTTTATCGATTTTTGGAGTTGATTTAGTTGATTTGAAGTCGTGGTTGTTGATTACTTCGTTGTTAGCATTGTTTCTATCGAAATGTACTGGTGGGCTGTTCGGCGATGTGATCATAAAATCTTTCGGGTCGCTTGATGCGAATATAGTTTGGGGTGATTCGTTTTCTACGAATTGGTAAGTGATTGTACTTGGTGATTGTTGTAGTGCATTCGTGTCTACTTGTATAAATGATCTGTTTTGTTCGTGTTCTTGTGTGCTTTGTAATGCCATCATTTTCGAACGTTGCTTGAATGTTTCTCCTGGGTTGACTTTTGGGGATCGCGGTCGTTTTTTGGAATCGCCCTGTTTTGGCCGATTCTGTTTCTTGGTTGTTGTCGGGCTATTATTCTTTTGTTGTTGTTTACGCTGGTTTTGGCTTGCTACTTGACGAACTTTAGCTGGGCTCCAGTTGGTTGGTTGTGCTCTTTGACGTGTGTTCCTGGGATTTGTTTGTTGGATTCTGTGTTCGCCAGTTGGTGGGGTCATCTTTGTTACTTTCTGTTGTTTTGCTTCTTCTAAACAAAATTTCTTAATTTTTTCTTGGTTTCTTTTGTATTCACCAACTGTCTTAAATGCTACCATATGTATTAGTCTTGGTTTTTGTTGTTCCTGTATTGTTTCTCTGATAGGTTTTTGTTCGTTTACTATAGCAAGATGATTTTTTCTTATTACAGTGTTTTTTCTAAGTGGTGTGTCTATGGTTATTGTGTGTGGTGAGTAATTAGTGATGGTGCCGTCCTCTATTATGTTCCATTGTGGTGCCAGTGTATTACGAGGTTCTTTTGTTTTTCTTGCCAATGATTTTCGTGCGACGTTTTTTCGTGTTTTTATGTATTTTGTAGTTTTATCACCTATCGTGAAGTGAATTTCAGATGGATATATCTTACGTGGTGACTTTGTTGTTCTGGAGGTTGATGCTAGCGGTACATTTTCTGAGTCGTCGCTTGAAGTTACTTCTACCAGTTGGTGACTGCCTGTTGGTGTTAGGTTTGTGGGTGTAGGCGATTGAGTCTCTTCGTTATCATTGTCACTTCGGTATCTGATGTCGAGTTCTTGTTCCGAATCACCATCTCGTCTCCAGATCTCCTCCATGGTGAGGGCATTCTGCTTTAGCACTTTCTTGTCTAAACAGTAGTTTGTTAGATTTTTGTAAGAGAGGTTTTTGTGTGATGCTTTTGTTGTGATGTTCGATATTTCAGTGTTTGGTTTTCTTCCGAAGTGTGCTTCAAAAGGTGATAGTTTTGTTGTAGTGTTGGGTATTAATCTGATGTTTTCTATGATATTCGCTAACCTGTTGGTTAGTGTTGTGTTAGACCAGTTTGGGTCTATGTCTAATACCGCTAATCTTCTTTTTATTGTTTGGATTAGTCTTTCTACCATACCTGTGCCCCTATGGTCACCAGCTGGTGCTAGTATAAGTTTTATGTTTTTATTTTTGCAAAATATGTCGAGTTCTTTTTTTGCTTTAAATGCTTGTGCTTGCTCACATCTAATTGAGCGTGGAATTCCGTGCACTTTCCAGTAGCTTTCGAGATATTCTATGGCTGTGTTTGTGTCACAATTGTTGAATATTTCTGCATGTGGGTATCTCGATAGTCTATCTACTGTTACTAAAATATAGTTATTTTGTGTGTTATTCTTAAATGGAATTGGACCTGCAAAGTCCATTTGTATTTCTTCATTGGGTTCTACTAGTGCTAGTAGTGAGCCTAGATTGGTTCTTGCAATTATTGGTTTTAAATTTTTACATTTTTCAATGCAATGTTTGCAGCTTTGTGCCTGTGCGACGATCTCGCTATGAATGTGTGGATACCATATTAATTTCGCAAGGGCCAACATGCCCGCTTGGCCTGGGTGTTTGCTGTGAACTGTTTGCAGGACCATCGGTCGTAATTTGGCTGGGATAACTAGACGGTTGTCATATAAAAGACAACCCGATGGTGTAACTGAAAGGTCGCGGTGAATTTTGTAAAATATGGGATTTGTTTTCTTCAGTGAGAGCCAATCTTGTTTTTCTACGAGGTCGATAATTGGACCTAGGTCTTTTTTTGAGTTTTCTGCTATAAATTCCTCGTTAAATACTTTCATAAGATTAAATCTGTAATCGGGTGTTGGTTTGTCATCTATAGCTTTAAATAATTCTTCGTGTTTATCAGGGATGAGGGGAAGTAGGCCTTTGCCTTTATTAGATTCGATATCGGTTTGTGTGCTATTGTCACGCACATTTTTGTTAGGAATTTGTATCTCCATTGGGGTTTTAATTTTGTTTGGGCCACGGAATCGTTTGTTTATTGGAATTTCGAATGTGTTTAATTTTGGACGAGCGCGAGTTGTAATTGCGATTAATTTTGGTTTGATTCTTGTTAACAGAGAGTGAGAAAGAAGCGACTTACTTTTAGATTTACTATGGCAAAAAGCGTTTTCTTTTGTGTGTGTGTTTTTTTTAGCATGATTGACGTCATTTCGTTCATTTTGAGTTAAGCTCTCTGATTGGTTTGAATTACCAGTTGGTTCATTTGAACCAAATGAATTTAGGCTTTGTTTTAAAATTGCATGCTTCATTTCCTCTATTAGGTTTATTACAAACTTTTCGTCGTCCTCGTTAGTTGATGATGGTGCGCCTGATGGATTTCTACTTAAGTAGTCCGCGAAACCCTTGTTTTTCCCCGGTATATGTTCTATTGTAAAATTAAACGGAAGTAATCTGTCTACCCATCTTGATAATCTGCTTTGGTATGTCTTGTTACCTCGATTATTTTTAAGTGCTGACAATAGTGCTTGATGGTCTGTTTGGAGAGTGAATTTATTTCCATATAGGTAGTATTTAAAATGCTCTAATGCCCAAACTATTGCTAACAGTTCGTGTTCATTTGTGCTGTATCTTTCTTCTAATCTGTTCAGGAACCTACTGGCGTACGCAACTGGTTTCCAACTTTGACCGTGTCTTTGTTCCAGGCATGCGCCTAGGCCTTTTTTGCTTGCGTCGCTTTTTATTCTTGTGTCTTTGGTTATGTCAAAGTGTTTATTTTCTGTAATGTTTATTATTTGTTTTTTGATGTTTTCGAATGCTTCTGTGTGTTCATCCTTCCAGTCTAGTTTGTTTTGTGCTTTTGTATTGTTCTTTGATAACAGTGGTCTTAAAGGTTCAGATAATTCTGCTAGTCTTGGTGTGAATTTTATTAGGTGATGTATGCATCCCATGAATGATCTGAGTTGTTTTAATGTTTTGGGTTTTTCCAATTGGTTGATTGATTCGCACTTCTTTTTTGTAGGCGTTATACCAGTTGGTGTTATTTCATAGCCTAACCAAGTTATTTGTTTCTGTGCAAATTCACATTTTTGTAATTTTATTGCTAGGTTTTCTTTGTCCAATTGGTGTAATATTTTGTCAAGTTCTTTTTCGTGATCTGTCAATTGTCCTTTTGTTATTACTAGTATGTCATCTAGAAAGGCAAATTTATTATGACAATTTTTAAGTGTTACGTCAATGGTTTTTTGGAATGTTGCTGGCATATCTGTTAATCCATAAAATCCATTTAGGAATCTGTATGTGCCTGTTGCTTTTCCTCCTAATATGTTGAAATTGCAGTGTTTTTGTAGTTGTGGATCTAATGGTATTTGGCTGTAGGCGTATTTCAAATCTTTTTTCGAAAAGTAAAATGTTCCTTGTTCTGTGCTCCGTTCAGAGATGTAGTTTGCAATTGCGTCTATTAAGTGATCGATGCTTTGCATTTGGTATTTGTTTTTGTGTATTGCGTCGTTTAATTCCTTAGAATCGAGTGCAATTTTGACGCTTTTGTCCTTTTTAACAGTGATTACTACGGGGCTTATAAAGTATTCATCTGAACATTTTTCCAATCTCTTGATTTGTTTATCTTCAATTAGTTTTTCTAGTTCTTGTTCTACCCTTTCTAATAAGTGAAGTGGGACTCTTCTACCTTTGTGTTGTGTTGGTATAAAATTTTCTTTGAAATTTGATTTTGCCACATGGTTTTTTGAACGTCCTAGCCTTG
>NC_134468.1:77965126-77982051 GCF_964194025.1 Convolutriloba macropyga | reverse complement strand
ATTTTTGGAGATGGAGCTTGAGCCCGGTTTTTCTTACCGAATGCTCTGCTCAAAATCTCCTATAGTTGTTTGTTTGTAACTCCGCCGTAGCCGGTCCCCAGCCCGGTTGAGATAAGGAGGAGGGGAACACACCCAGAACATACTGGAAAAATCTCAACAAAGTCAGTTTTTTTAAACAGACTTGAGATAATTTTCCGACAATGGTATGCTATATTGTTTAAATTTCTGCTGTTATTTTAATTAATTTGTTTTATTTTAATTTGTTTTATTTTAATTTGTTTTATTTTAATTCGTTTTATTTTAAATGTTTTATTTTAAATTGTTTTATTTTTGGAGATGGAGCTTGAGCCCGGTTTTTTTTACCGAATGCTCTGCTCAAAATCTCCTATAGTTGTTTGTTTGTAACTCCGCCGTAGCCGGTCCCCAGCCCGGTTGAGATAAGGAGGAGGGGAACACACCCAGAACATACTGGAAAAATCTCAACAAAGTCAGTTTTTTTAAACAGACTTGAGATAATTTTCCGACAGAAGTTTGATATTTTATTTAAAAACCATGTTTTTTAGGTCCCCGGCGATTAAAAACGACTATCTTGCAAGAATCTTACAAGAGAAAACGCCTATCTTGTAAGATTCTTGTAGGAAAAACGCCTATCTTGTAAGACTCTTGCAAGAGAAAACACCTATCTTGCAAGAATCTTACAAGGGAAAACGCCTATCTTGTAAGATTCTTGCAAGAGAAATCGCCTATCTTGTAAGACTCTTACAAGATTACGTGCCTATCTTGTAAGAGTCTTGCATTTAACGCCTATCTTGTAAGATCTTGTAAGAATCTTGCAAGACTCTTGTAAGATTATACAATTTGGTACAAGACTCTTGCAAGATTCTTACAAGATCTTACAAGATAGGCGTGTAAGTTCGACTAGGGTATATCACACTTGAATCTATTAAAAGTGGTTGTTCCCTCATTGGACTATGATGAAATCTACTACAGTCTTATTTGTCCACAGCTAAAGAAATGTTTGCAATTGTGGCCTCTAATTTTCCTCCCAATAGAAGCCCCAGCGCTCCCTCAGTCACCAAAGCTCAACCGTTGAGCTCACATAACGCAAACCCAAAAGAACGTTCTCCAAAAAAGTCTGTTTCTCCAAAAGAACGTTCTCCAAAAAGCATTTAAACTGTTTTAATAAATGACAAATACAAGAAACAACAGAAGAGCACACCTACTAAGTCATTACGCCTTCACAATATGCCGATAGAGCTCGTTTTACAGGACAATCTCCCCTTCTATATCCGACAATGACTTTTCCACTATCGGCTGCACCAGCCTAACAGCAAATAAACCGACAATATGTGATTCAGTTTTAAAAAATTCATCATTAAAAATAGATTTTCCGACATAGCCTCTTTAATATCCAACCATCTAGAATACCACAACCTCAACCAACAAGCTGGTCGAC
Source organism: Convolutriloba macropyga (assembly GCF_964194025.1). Classification (NCBI taxonomy): domain Eukaryota; kingdom Metazoa; phylum Xenacoelomorpha; order Acoela; family Convolutidae; genus Convolutriloba; species Convolutriloba macropyga. The sequence continues at coordinate 77,980,595 of NC_134468.1, read as the reverse complement.
CAATTGAAATATTATTCCGATTGCAACGCTTTTGCAAGGCTCAAATTTACCACACCAATTATATACTGTTAAAATATCACAAAATTTTAGCTTTGAACGTCTTGTCTGAATTGAGTCGCTGCAGAAAGATTCTTAGGGTACTCATTTTTTTTCCAACACAATTTCTCGAATGGCTAGTAAAAAATTGAATGCTCCGCTAAGATCGTTCTACATTTTGAGCGATATTTATAAGAAGCACAGCAGAATTACTCCTTTTGAAAAGGTTTCATAAAAAAGTTACATAAAAATTTTTCTTTGCAAAATCACTTGGCCCAAGTTCTTGGGGACCAATTTCAACTATGTTCTCCGCAGAAATTAACGTTAAGCAGGATATAATTATTCGCCACTTCCAGACAGTAGAACCTACTTTTGCCCCATTTCACAAATTCCTTCCCTTTCAATATCTTGAAGTTTTTTTTATTTATGCTCGAAACATAATGGCACAGCAAGATTTTTAACTTTCATTAGAACTCAATCTAGATCATATTTGTCGCTTGCAAATTTTAAAAAACTGAATTATATTGTAATTTTTCTAATCATAGCACCCGTTAAACAACCAATTGTTATTGACCAATAAGGTAATTCTAATCCTTTTTCTGGTTACAACCCAACGCAAAATTTAGCATTTTTTAAACCCACGGCAAAATGTAGCAAGTTGGTCACCATATCGCTCAAAAAAAATGGGTTCTACTGATTTGTAAAAAATGTTTCTAGTTTTGAATAGGAATTTTAGAAATATTTGGTTTAGATTTGGAGCACCTTCTTGCGTAAACAAGTCTCTTATGTCAGCATAAATTACAGTACTTTCAACTCGAATAAAAATAATGATGAAAACTTGTTTCATAGTGAGTGTCAAATCAGAAGTATGGAACTACGAAACTTACGAAATTCTGACATGAGTTGACAGTTCAATGAAGTTCCTTGCAATTGTAACCCTACTCAAACTACGAAACTACGAAATTCTGACATGAGTTGACAGTTCAATGAAGTTCCTTGCAATTGTAACCCTACTCATAGTTTTTCATGCTTTTTGGTCGAAACTGCTTTTTTTTTGGCTGGAATGTGTCGACAGATTGAGGTGATTCTATCTAGTGGAATTCATTCGATGTATTTCATTTTATGATTTCTTACGAATACGTTTGGTTGCATGAAAAGAACAGGATGTGTGATATGTTTCAGATGGCCAACTTATTGACCGAGCTTTCTCATTCGTTCTGTATATTGTTGAGGAAATTTGATATAAAAAAATCAAACAATTTGATTTTTGAACGTCTTGTTGGAGTCGACATCTGTTTTGGCAACAAGTTAATCAACTTGAAAGAGCAACAAGTTTGTACTTTGAAACTTTGCTCTGGGTAAACAATCATGGTTCTTTTTTGCTGGCTTACTGCTTAACACCACTCCAACAGCAATTTCAATCTTAGTTAAAGTTACCAACATAACGCTTCTGTATCTTAAATTTGTTTGCCTATTCTTACTTCGTTGCCGTTATTTTTTGACTCCTGCTGACTTGGTTCGCTCCGGAAGATTTTGATCTTTATTGCTTCATTTTTAAATAAAGTTTGCGGATGGTTATAGCTAAAATGTTACCTGGACTTTTTAATTTACGTTCATATGCTGGAGCTAATTTTGCGCGTTTCATTCGTGCTGATGACTATCTACCGGGTTATGTTCAGGATTAGCTGCAAACTTTCTTTATCTCATGAAAATGGTTCTATGTTTCAAAACTATGGGAGTAATAGGGAGAGCCAATCGAAAAACTGTCATGTACGCTGTGATTTAACCTGATTTCGCCAAGTGTTTGCCCAACTCAGCCAACTGACTTTAACGCAACCCTGTATGGCAGCCCGCGTTTTCACTATTGAGTTAAGGTTGTTTGCGGGCGTCATATTCCAAACATGTATACAGGTGTTTGGTCCAAAAGATGCGGAAACGGCAATATTTTTGGGGCGTTGCGTCGACGTGCACGCGCAAAGTTTTGTTTATATGCTTTTACAAAAACGCTCTGTTACGCAAATTTTTGCAGAAAAGTGAGCTAGAAGTTGATTGTAGCTTTGTCCGTTGCATCAGCTGCTTCTAACGCGGTTTTTTATTTTGTTTGTATAACGAGACGAGAAAAGGTCAAGCGGGTCTTTTTCCTGTAGCGCTGAGTGACTCTAGTTATTCACAGACTCAAACAAAATTTGAAATTATCTAAATCAATGAATCGAGGGTGCCAATTTGAGGCGTTGGAGGGCTTCTTAGTGAAGTTACAGTACAAACGATTAGCTGCGTTTGAACGCGATCTTGATAGTTTGGCAGAAAAATTGAACATTATTCTGGCAGTTGATGCCCAGAAGGACAAGATTGACGTCTGTGCTTTATGAGTTGCGCTAACAAATTCAATCTGTTTGTTATGCCCTCAAGGCTGATGAAGTTTCCTGGGGTATGAAACGAATCTTAAACTGACTTCGATCTCACTTTAGATTGAATTGAGCTTTCACGCGGACCACGCCTGATTGTTGGTTGTTTTCTCAGTTAATAATCGAAAGAGTTTCACTTCGTACAAAAACGTCTTTTTCTTCCCAACACTTTTCCCATGGAACGTTAATCGGTGGTAGCTCTCGACTAGATCGTTCAAACTCAGCATGCAATGCTGATTGAAGCTACATTGAATTTGGCAAATGTAACTGGCGGCTGCGTTTTTCAGTTGCTTCAAATTAGTATCGCTACTTTGGTGGAGAAAACTTGAAGTACTATATTTGCAGAGAGTAAAATTTCTTTAGTGCAAAAGTTTCTATATTTGCTATCTGAACGGGGCACCGAAAAACATCTGGGGACAGCTAAAACACAATTCAGATCAATATTGACGAATTTTATTCAGGTAATCGAGCGGCAGCTCACTGGAAATCTAGAGAAACAAGATTCTGAGGGAAAGGTTATCGAGCAGAACTATTCAAATTGGAGCTCTCAAGGATTAATTCCTTACTTCGTTAAGGTATCAGCGCTCTTGAGGGGAAAATATTTTGTGATGTTGATCATTTTGCTTGAACGTAATTAAAGATATTGCTACTGTGGAAATATACTTTTCTCTCCACTTTGGTTCGGAATAAAACAATGTTTGCATTCGTGGTTCTTGCCTGAGCTGCTCTACTAAATGCTTTTTGTTCCGACCCTCTTGAGGGGGGAGGAACTATATACTCAACTGGGTTTTTTTTTTTTTGTTCAGTGAATTTTCGCCGCTCGATATAATCATCGTAGAGAGTTGAGACTGGTATCATTAGAAAGCTCATCCAGCGTAGAATATGGAATTAAAAAGATTTTTTTAATTTTCGATTTCTAAAGAGAGTTATCGAGGTTTAAAGTTCTGAGAAAAGAAGAGTGAATTCACGTTGTTTTTATTCACATTTTCCGGAATTTTTGCCTAAATTTTCGTCAATTTTGCTAAAATTTGTTATAATTTTTAAGAATAGTGTCGTTGATTTTATTTTTGAAGACGAACAAGCATTGTTGATTGTTTTGATTTAATTTTTTTGGTCAAAAAATCTGGATAAACATTTCAAAATTTAGACTTTTTCATCAAAAACAGCACGAAATAAGCTAATATAGTCCACTTTGATTAAATTTGCCGACAGTACATCCCCAAACAACACTCAAAAAATCTTTGTAGACTCAGAGGGGGGCTATTTCTACTTCAGAGTCCGCTGAGAGTGCACTGTAGTTAAAACCTTGCCGTGTTTTGCCAACTTTACTCGTTGATTATCAAAAATGCAGAATTTATTTTGAGTTTTCAACTAACAAATTATCTATATCTACAACATTCGAAAAATCAGTTATTCCTAAGGGACAATAAGTATTATTAGGGCTTGTTTTTGGCCATTCTAGGACTGTTACAATCCAAAAAAAATCGGGTTTTAATCAGTCGGTCTTTTTTTTTTTTAAAAAAAAGACTTTTTTAATAATAAAAAACAGAACATATCAAATCAAAGCTCAGGAGTGATAGGTCCAACCGATTTGCTTGTTAAGCAGCTCCAAGCTAATGCATTAAGATTTTTAATTGAAAATTTATGGTCGTTTCTTTTTTTAAAAATAATTGACCTTTCAATAAATGATGGCTTAATTAACTTTTTCTCTACTTTTTTTCTTAATTTGTACAATTTCCAGCTTAATGTCAGCAAAAAAACGACCGCTTCTTCTTTCTACTTATTTAACATTTATTCTCAGTTGCAGTTTTAAGCCTGAAATTATTGTTTTCTGGCTTTGATACCACAAGATTTCAGATTTTTTTTGTTTTGATTTTTGCCAGTTTTTCACGTTTTCTAATTTTGTCACATTATCACTTTTTTGACGGTTCTCATGTCACCTCATTAGCATTCAAAATAAGGCACAATTGAACATATTAAAATTCTGAAAGATATACATCATCGTTTTAACGGCCTCGACGCCTCTTTCTTGAAGAAATCAATTGAATTTTTTAATTTTGTCTCTAACTGTCACTTATACTTTGTCATTTCGGTCGCATGAAATTTCCTGTATAGTGATAGCTTTCATTGGCTTTTCATAGAAGAGTAGAAGAACCGATATTCTGATATTAGTAGATAGCTGATGGCTTTCATGACGATCAAAATAATCGTTTTCCAAAATTTAAAAAAAAAAATTTTTTCAACTTCGCAATTTTGTTCTTTTTATGTTTCTTTTTGTTACCTAATCTCGTTAGTTAACTACAGGTCAAATATAACATTATGGGTGTCAAAGGAATAAGAGGGATTGGTGTCCCAAAATCTTTTAAAGAATTTGTTATGACCTTACTGGCTTCGACACCGGTTTTTCACAAAAAAAGTAAACTAATGTGATTTTTGTCATATTTGACGTTCTTTTTGTAGATGCGAGAAGTATTCTGGATAATTACAGGCCTCGAGGGTTTTTTTGAATAAACGACACTATTTAAATAGCTCTTTTTGTTATTAATGCCTTTCATGACATTAAATGTAATTTTGTTTCGAAAAAAAATTACATACTTTAGCACTTCGCTTTTTTGTCTGCTTGTTACCTAGTCTTACTAATGAATAGCCACGTACTAAATTATAGCTGTTTGAAGAAGGCGCAATCAAATGTATTTTGAGTGCCAAAAATTGGCTTGACAGTTTTGACAGCGTTTTCTGGCAAGTTTCAATTGAAATTTTGTTTGTTCTTTATTGTTCTTTTTAGCCGGTTTAAAAAATGAATAAGGACAGGTCCTAATGCCCTTCTATAGAAGTAGTGGAAATCGTAAAATTGTGGTAATATTAATTGATTCCTAATGGTATTTATTACTTTGAAGTTAACTGTTTCAAAAAAATAAGTTAATTTTTTTACTTTACTGTTTTTGTTCTTTCTTGTATAATTGTTACCAAACCTTTTTATGGACTGGTCGCATATGTTTTCTGGGGATTTATAAGTTATTTTTGTTTAGTTTTGGGTTTATCTGACGGTATGTTGATTTTGTTATTAAATTTAGTTTTTAAGAGGGACATAAATTTTTTGATGTAATTAATGTTTGTTGTTGTTGTTGTTTGATTTTGCTTTTCGTCTTGACTCGCTTTCTTAATATTGACATATTACAGCAATCTAATGCATCAACTTTTACTCCACTGAGTTATTTGCTTTGGAGGCTATCTTATCGTTGATACAGAATTTTTTGAAAAAGACTTGGGCTTTTTTGGGAATCGCAAAAAATAATTTTTGGGTTCTTCTATCTGTTCCTCATTTGGTAGACAATTATGCCAAATTTGTGGATGGGCGGGGTCGGAACCTTATGTGCCATCGCACATTACCGAGCCGCCTTGTCTCAACTATATAACGGAATGAGAAATACGTTTCTTCGAGAACAGTTAGAGAAGATGTTTTTGGAATGGCCTTTAACCTTGGGGAGATTTCAAAAGGCAGCCAACAGAACTTGTTGAAAAATTAAGAGAAAAATTTTTGCTTAGATTTCATTGGCTCCCATGTGGGGCCTCTGTCTGCAAAATCGACGGGGCTCGACTTTTGTGGGTTGATTGAGTTGACAAAAAATTGGATTGGGTTCCATTGATGCCAGGGGTTAAGTGGTGCGTAGCAGTCGCTTCTGGTGCCTTCCGAAAAAGTGGAACCATTTTTGCCGAAGTCCACTTGATCGTTTGAGGAAGATAGGGTAACTTTAAATTGTGCAATTGAAATCGTGTCTCAACTATAAAACAGAATTAACATCACGGAGCCTTAGGAACACATAGAGAAGATTTTTTGAATCGCCTATAACCTTCAGGAGAGTTCAAAAGGCAAATCGCAGAACTTGGTTAACAATTAAGAGAGTATTCTTTTTTAAGCAAAGATATTTTCGAGATAATTATATTGAAGCAAGAATTACCATCTTTCAATTGACTCAGAGTTAGGGGCTACAATTTTTGCTAGACGTTTTCTCGAGAATGTTGCTTAAGGCTGCCAATCTGTTTTTGCATCATTTTTTTCCTGGTATAGAGAGGACGTATAATTTGTTTGTTCGTACAAACAGCTAGTTCGATTAACTGATTTGCAAATTAACTGCTTCGATAGTTTTAGGAAAGTAGAGTAACTGTAAATGGTGTAATTCAATCAAAGCTATTGAATCACGTCATCGTAACGATCACGTGTTTTGTTTACTCTTTGTTTCTGTCATTGTTCAGCTGTGAGTTCAATTCTCATTGTCACGTTGTCAAGGTCATGTTGGTTACAACCCGTACCTAGCTGCAATTGTAAGCCAGTACTGGGCAAGTGTTACTTGAAATAAAAATCGGTACTGCCTCATAAACTGGTTCATTATATTTCTTATTTTGACTTGCCAATCTTCGAGTAACTCTTTTTTCATCTACTACCATCTCAACTACCATCGAAAAGCGAATAGAATTTGGTTCTCTAGGTTCACAGTCATCCTCTACGGGAATTCTGATTAGAAGCGAAAACAAGAGATATTGATTTTTGAGATTCATAGTTCCAATAAATGAGAGCTCTTTCGATGCTATGACCTAAATTTATTCAAGAATCTTGCAACTTCAATGCACTGAAAGTATGTTTGCTGTAAGTTTTGATTTTACAAACAAAATATCCACCATTCACATAGTTGTAACCTGGTTCGAACATTTGGCGCGCACTAAATGAAGTTAAGGTAATTTATTTAAAGGTATTTTACCTTAAAAAATAACTCAACGTACCTCAATCGGTAAGTTAAATCTGCCTTTCTTAAACTCAGCTTAACCTAAGCTAACTTTATTTCAATTTTACCGAAAAGCTAAGGCCCCACCACCTTAACAAAACCCTTAACTTTACTCTAACTTGTCCTAAAATTACTTTAAATCGTTGCCTTAACGGTAGCTGCGAATTTAGCTTTACTTCATCTTAATTTACTTTAACAATCTACCCTAACATGAAGTAAAATTGCGGTAAAAGATGCTTAGAATTAAAGTAAGTAAGGTATGTTCCGGTTAAGTAGACGGCAAATCTATCTTAACCGATTAAGGTTTAAAAAAGTTCAGGTAAAATTACCTTCAGAAAGGCGAAAGTTAAGGTAAAAGCAACCATGTCGGAAATATTTTCTCCAGTCAATTAATGAACCGACTCTTGAGAAAACCGCTTCCTGTACACTGTAATTTTTAAGTAAATCTCAGCTAAGTAGGCAAATAGTACAAAACCTTATATAGGACCGCCGGCAAAAGGCGTCCACTAAGGCTTCAAACTATTGAAGAGCACTAATAGGATGCGCAGTAAATCCAAACACACAAAAAAAAACAAAACCCAAACAAAAAACAAACAAGAAAAAACAAAAACAACCAAAACACAAACAAACAAAGACAAATTTAAAAAAAAACAAAAATTGTTCCACATTTTGGCTAACATTTTTTGACGCCCAGCTTGCAATATCTTGATAGGTTTTTGCAAGATCAGCCAGCGTCATTTGCAAGAATCTTGCAAGATCTTTCTAGAGAAGCGTCGGAGTTCGTCTAAGTTCATCTCTTTTTACGACTCGAATAGGAGTATTGGAGGCGGGTCTGCTTCTGTTGAGCAAGCGTCAACAATTTGTATAGAAATTTTTCTAAATATATATACATTTATGTATTGAAGAACGTTACAAAAAATGTCAGGTAAATGAATGCAATTTTACCTTAACAAAGTTAAGGGAACATTTGTAAAAGTTACCTTAACTTTACCTTGACTACAATGTACCTTAACTTCGTGTTTAACTGTTTTACTGTTAAACATTTTCCCTTGGCTATAGGTGTGGTTAACTCCGGAATTTCTGGATAGATACCTGTTCGTCTAAAAATGGCTTAAATCGGAGGTACTGATGTCCCAGTGACAGTTCCAAGGCCACCAATCCTTCATTGCTGTCAGCGCTGTCATCAAGAGACGTGCTGTTCCACAGGGCTATCAGATATCTCAGCTTTTCTTTGAAATCCAAAATTGTCACTACGTGTTCTGGGTTGATAAGATGCCGCGTGACTGCAGTTTGGGATCTGAGCAGATTGAAATTTCTTTGATTACCACGGAGGCCGAGGTTTATTATTTCTAATTTGAATGTCATCTAATTCGGCCATAATAGAATGGGAGTAGAAGGCATTCGAAAGCGCACATATTCATGAAACACACTAAATATAGAATCAACGAAAAATGAGTCGAGTGCCATTTGACGTAAAACACGCGTGCAAAATTGAGTGAAACAAAATTTTTTCACTTCTGAGACCCTGTTTTTGAAATACTTAAACGCATTCCAAAAAGACACGAACAACCGAATCGATCAAATTGGTGATCTGAAAGGAAGATTTCAACAACCTTAAAATAAAGTTGGTGAGTGAGATAGAAACCATAAAGTAATAAAAAAGAAAATTTCAGTAACTTGCCTGTTTGCGTCGCCCTCCACCTTCATCCCCATGTATTAGGGTAGAGAATGGGCCGACCTACATGGATTAGGAATATATATAGTCGACAACATGTAATGACATGGATTATTTTTAGAATTATTATTATTATTAGAATTATTATTATTATCATTATTATTATTATTAATATTATTATTATTATTATTATTATTATTATTATTATTATTATTATTATTATTATTATTATTATTATTATCATCATCATCATTATTATAATGATAGTTATCATAATTATTATTATTATTATTATTATGAGTATTATTTTTATCATTATTATTATTGTTATTATTATTATTATTATTATTATTATTATTATTATTATTATTATTATTATTATTATTATTATTATTATCATTATTATTATTATTTTTATTTATTACTATTTTTTTATTATGATTATTATTAATATTATTATTATTATTATTATTATTTTTTTTATTTTTATTATTATTATTATTATTATTATTATTATTATTATTATTATTATTATTATTATTATTATTATTGTTGTTATTATTATTATTATTATCACTATTATTATTATTATTATTATTATCATTATTGTTATTATTATTATTATTATTATTATTATTATTATTATTATTTTTATTATTATTATTATTATTATTTTTATTATTATTATTATTATTATTATTATTTTTATTATTATTATTATTATTATTATTATTATTATTATTATTATTATTATTATTATTATTATTATTATTGTGGTGAGCCGCCAACTCACTCCGCAACCAAGAACCTAAACGTATTAATATAAACTCGTATAAAACTCCATATGTTATTATATATCATTGTTCGTAGATGTAAATATGTTAAACGCTTTGTTCACATGTTAGCTGGTTGTACCAGCCATCATTCGCATACTCCGATCGGAGCGCAATTGCTAACCGCACTTGGTTTCTAAAAGAGAGAAAGTAAGAAGTATTCAAGAGAGTTAAATCTTATTGCGCTTGCCTTTTTACTGTCATGATTTTAGCAAGTCGATATTCTGCATATAGGAACTTTGTTCACACAACATGGCGCAGTCAGCAGCTGCACCTATAGCACGATCTCCAGTGGGTTTCCCCTTATTCTGGGACAGCGGTATGGAACCCCCAGTAGAATGGCCCACATGGGCAGCAACACTCAAATTGGCAATAATGGCCAAAATTTCGATAAACGTTGATTCCCTATTAAAACATAAACCAGACATAAAAGACCTCATTTACCCCACAGAACCGACCTACGAACCCCCAACGGAGAACGAAACCCAAGCACAGCATAGAGAAAGAGACTTAAGGAACAATAAACGAAAGGTGGACTGGGACAATGAATGCAAACAGATCGCATTCAAAGGCCCAATTGTTGACGGTATACCTTGGGATGAGGCGGACCTAAAAGTAAGGAGCCTCATCTACCTCAGCCTGGGAACCGAAGACCAACGGATCTACCAACAACGATTCCCCCATTCGGACATTGAACGGATAACAGTGTTCGAAATTGCCCACGAACTCGCTCTTTCCTTTACACAACCCCGCAACATCACCTATGATCGTTTCCTCCTCTTGACCTGCAAACAAAAGCAGAACGAAAAACTGGAAGGTTTCCACTGTCGCCTCAAAGCCCTAGGCGCAAAGTGCCGTCTATGGTCTGCAGATGAAGATCTCATAAAAGACATCTTTATACCCTTCATGACAAACACGGACATCCAACGAGAATTACTCATGGAAACGCGAACTGCCCAACAAATTCTACAATTTGCACTCAATCGCGAGCGAGGACAAGAGAACCAAAAGGCAATAAACTCCCAATTAAACCGCTATTCCCCCAATACGTTCGAACAAATCTCCAACATAACACCCAACACAAGAAATCCTTCATTCGTCTCCAGACCACGACTACCCACAAGGAACACCCGAACACAACACTTCACCAGTATCCCAAACCCCCTGCCGACGCTGCGGACTACAGTTCTCACCCGAACACTTGCAAATATGCCCCGCTAAAAAAGTCCAGTGCAATCTGTGCAAAAAAGTAGGACATTACAGCAAAGTGTGCCGCTCGGCAAAACTAATGGGGCAAACCCAACAAATAAAACCCCAACCAAGTATGCCCCAACAAAACATTCCACAAGCACGACGAGTACGAAACATCAGACACTAACAGGATCAACAACCAAGCCCAACCCAAATTCAGGATACCCAATCGGACACCATGGAGGAAACAGTCGATCTGTAAAATACATTCTATATTCAGGAAGTATTTGACAGTTGGAACACAGTCAACCTGATAACCCCGAAATTATTTCATAGTGCCCAACCGCACAAATTGTCCCCAAGAATCACAGACGAAATCTGGATCAAGACTTCCTCGGACACAACCGAAATTGACTGGCTAGCAGACACAGGCAGTCCAAGAAGTTTTGTCTGCAGAACTGAAGCGGAGAGAATACTCCAACACTGCAAATCCGCCAAGTGGAAACACCCCACCGGATGTCAAACACAATACCGATGTTTCAACAACACCGAGATACCAATCACAGGAATAATCCAGATGAACCTCCGCTCGGGACACCGAGAAGCCACGAACAACGAAATACTAGTCGTTGATGCAAACACTGTAAGTCTATTGGGGAGAGATATCCTGGGGAAACTTGGGTTCACACTATCCCGAAACAAAGGTACACACATTAACAATATTAATTTGGATAACACATTACAAATCAAAATCATAAACAAATTTCCCCACCTATGTTCCCGCTTGGGAAAATCCAAAAATCACATTGCCAAATCTACACTAAAACAAGACATTTCCCCGTACCAACACAAAGGCTGGGAGTACCATTACCTCTCACGGATAAAGTTGACAAAGAAATACAACATTTACTTGATACAAACCAATTAATAAAACTAGACAAATGCTCCGAACAAGTCTTTATAAGTCCAGTAGTGATAACTGTGAAACACGATCAATCAATCAAACTAGCACTAGATTCAAAATTGCTAAACGACGCAATTGATAAAAACAAATACCAAATGCAATCCATCGACAACCTAATGGACTCAGTCGCTAAATGCATCTCTGACAACAAAAACGACCAAGGCAATTTCTTATTCTCAAAAATAGACCTTAAATACGCATACAGTCAAATCCCACTACATCCCGAAATTAGAAAACATTGCAATTTCAATATCTTCGGGGGCAAATCAACGGGAACATACCAATTCATAAACGGATTTTACGGCCTCAGTGATATGCCCGCAACATTTCAAAAAACCCTGGACAAAACCCTCGAAAACATCGATAATAAACTTAATTTCTTAGACGACATAATTATCATAACAAAGGGCTACCCCCACGACCACGAATTAGACATACACAAAGTCCTATCAAGACTCGACAAAGAAACTTTAGCCATAAAACTAGAAAACTGCGAATTCGCAAAATCATCAATCATCTGGCTAGGGTACAAAATTACCCAATCGGGAATATTCCCAACCGTAAAAAAGACGGACACAATATTAAACTTAAAACCTCCAAACACACTTAAACAATTACGCTCCCTTATGGGCTCAATACACCAACTCATAAAATTCATTCCTAACCTAGCCAACCTGCTAAATCCTATAAGGCCCCTATTAAAAAAAGAGAACATAACAAATAACAAAATACGCTGGGAAGAATCACATACTACAGCCTTAGACAAAATAAAAGCGGAAATATCAAAAATTACAGTAAGAAAACACTTCGATAGACAACGAAATACACGCCTAAAATGCGATGCGAGCCACACAGGACTCGGGGCAGTACTAGAACAACAATCCCAGAAGGTTGGTTCCCCATCGCTTACGCTAGCCGGTTTCTTAACAAAGCAGAAATAAAATACAGCACGAATGAATTAGAATTATTATCGGTAGTTTGGGCTACGAACCACGTCAAATATTATTTACTAGGGTCAAAAGTCGAACTTATCACAGATCATACAGCCCTACGTTCAGCACTAAAACCCAACCGGGCCAATAAATCGCGACAAAGCAGATTAATACGCTGGGTAGACAAACTATTACCCTACACTTTTACAATCAAACATCTACCAGGGAAAGACATGGGTTTCACCGACTACCTATGCAGAAACCCACACCAAAAGCCCCCCCCCCCATTAAGCCCAGACAATGAACTCTTTGTCATTAATAGAATAAGAGAATTTACTTTCACACTATTAAACGAAGAAAGAAAACACAATATCTCAACCAATCAAAACGCTCCATTCGGACAAACACACAAATCACATGACGTAATAAGCCATAGCCAACGCACACAAAATAAAGCGAACGCTTTTTGCCATTTCTCCATTCACAATCAGTTGCACTCTTTCTCGCTATTAAATCCAACTTTCAAAAATCAAAATTTGTCACACAAGAATATTCAAAATCATAACAACATTGAAAATTCCCCCAATTTATCCAACTTAAAACAATTCAATTCACCGAAAAGTCAGAAGATATTCCCACCTAGTAACCCCTAAAATTATTATTCAAATCCCCGCTTCAAAATAAACGTAGTTACGAGAAACAACCCTAATCTTAACACCTTCGACAGACAAATCGTTAAACGCGCAAGGAAACCCAACAAAAGAACAATGCCCTCATCCAATTCAGACACCCCCTCCACCACCAAAACCCCCATTTCGGTAGCCACCCAAACGGAAACAATCCCACCATCCTCTAACATCGGACAAGGCCGAGAGCCAATAGACGAAACAAAGCACGTGCCCTTATTCGAATTTGAAAACGAGACCCCCCCAATTACCGACTGAACTTAGCCCGTGTATTCGGCGAAAAATTTCTGGCCGAGGCCGCACTAAAGGACAGAAACCTACAGGCAATCATTCGATTGGTGAAATCCCACAATGGGGAAGAACTAAAGCTGGTCTCCAAGTATTATTATAATTTATGAAATGATTTATCAGTGGCCCGATCGGGATGCCTTATATACGACGGCAAATTAGTTATACCATATCAGCTGCAGAATTTGGTCATTAATGCAGTGCACCGAACCCACCCGGGCCAAATGGGAATGATCAGATTGGCGAACCTTATCTGGTTTCCCCAGATACATCGAACGATCGCCCTTAGGGCAGAAAACTGCAGGCAATTCCTTGAGCAAGGTAAGAATTTGAAACCAATAATACCTAAATCAGGACTAGGGGCACTACCTAAGCTAAGCGAACCCAACGAAGAACTACAATTAGACTTCGCTGGACCGATACTAGACATGAAAAATAATAATATTGAACACTATATCCTAGCCGCGGTAGACAGGTTTTCCCGATATCCATCAGCAGTGGTACACACAAACTGCGACACACAAACAGCAATAGAATTTCTCAACCAATACTCCGAATTTCATGGAATACCACGTAGCATCCGCTGTGATCAAGCACAGGCATTTAAATCTAGAGCATTTGAAATCTTCTGCAAAGAAAAAAACATAAAACTAATATTCTCCCCCACCCACGACCACCGAGCATCAGGCATGGTAGAGCGCCTATCACAAACACTAAAGTGAAGACTCGCAACCATGAACATTGATCCCTATGGTCTACAATACCAGATGGCACAATAGTCGATTACACTCCCCACACCATAACTATCGATACTCACAATCGTAAAAACACCGTGATACGCAATAATGATATAGCTATATCCACAGAAACGCGCACACTACCACAAGAAGAACAACAACAAGAACCAAAAATCCGCCTAATAAATTTTGTGGCCTGTAAAACAGTTGGTGAGTATAACCGTAACAAACGCAAAATAGAAAAATTCTTTTTAGCAGAAAAAGCACAGCTGGCGAAGACAACCCGAACAGGTCAAAGCCCGAAGACTACAGCAAAAGTCACTGCCCAACAGGAGAAACTTGGCAACCAAGCAACACGCAAACGAAAGGCCACAACAGACGAACCAGGACCATCCGCCAAAGCACCACTACAGGGAACGTCCACACCTATCGACAAAGGAGACATCCCGAACACAGCAACCAACACATCGATAATCGTATCCCCAATCCTGACAAAATCACTATCAGGATCAAAAAAGCTGAAGAGAAAATTACCAGAGCAACCCAAAAGGGAAAAAGAATTCAGCAGCCAGAAGAACCGCAAACACCAAACTGACCAAAGCGAAATTGGCAGCCCTGAAACAAAGCTACGCATTTCAGTTGAGCCAGAGCCCAATTAACATCGAAGAGTTAAACAAGAAATCGACTACCCGCATATTCAAGGAACGATCCCCAGGGCACACAAAGCCCTTCATAATCGCGACATCCTCTTCTGCAGCAGACTTTATGCTCTCAACGCCCAAAAGGAGCACTGTGTCAACAATTGCGAAGTCACCTCCACTGCGCAACCCCCGCAAATCCAAGGCGGAAGCTACAGTGAAAAAACTCAAAGTGGAGAAAGCCATCGCCAACATATCACTCACCCCTACAACTGACGACTCACTACACGAAACCAAGACTAA
>NC_134468.1:77955126-77960126 GCF_964194025.1 Convolutriloba macropyga | reverse complement strand
ACTTACAAAAATGTACAACAGATGCACTAGTAGAACAACTAAAAGAAGCATTCACTCAAACAAGAAATGACACGTTCGACCGATTCCAGTTTTTCAGATGCCGACAAAAAGAAGGAGAATCACTCGAAGTATTCCACTCACGTATACAAAAACACGCAGCAGTATGCAACTGGGACCACCTAGAGGAAAGCCTCGTCAAAAGTATATTCATACAAGGAATGAATAATCAACAAATCCAAATGAATCTTCTATCAGAAGATAGGTCACCAAGCTGCACAATGAAATACGCACCAGTTAGGGAACTAGGCCAGGCCAACCAACAAAAAATGAACAAATCGCAATCACCGATCAATGCAGACAACCCCTGGTTCGAAAAAGTACAATACATAAAACGACAAAACAGAAGCCCAATACTACCAACTGCACATACGGGGCAAATACAAAACTGCCGAAGGTGTGGCAATAAATTCTTACTAGGGCACCTAAACATATGCCCTGAAAAAAACGATGCATGCCGAATATGCAAGAAGATAGGACACTTTGCAAAACTCTGCAAATCGGAGGTGCCACCTCGCCCCACGCACATCCCACAACAAGACGACAACAAAACAACACATGATTACAGCAACAACAGAGGTACAACCAACTGGCAACAAAACAATCACAACAAAAAAGAAAAATAAACGAGGAAGAAGAAACAGACAATTACACAGAAACAGAAGAGACCATCGACCCAGAGTCAACATGCTATATAAGAAAAATGATGGAGGATTGGCAAAAATTAAATTTCAT
The DNA here is from genome assembly GCF_964194025.1 of Convolutriloba macropyga. Taxonomy (NCBI): domain Eukaryota; kingdom Metazoa; phylum Xenacoelomorpha; order Acoela; family Convolutidae; genus Convolutriloba; species Convolutriloba macropyga. Next base: position 77,959,334 of record NC_134468.1, on the reverse strand, counting down.
ACAAACAGTAAACTTTACTAACAAAAAACTGACAGGCATAAACAAAACAAGAAGAGGAGAGTTTTGGATTAAAACCCTAACCAACAACAAACAAGTATACTGGCTAGCAGATAAGGGAAGCCCAAGAAGGTTTATGAACGCTGAAACTGCACTAAAAATGCTAGTGAACAACAAAGCAACCGTTCTCCAACCAAACAAAGCAATAGGAGAATTCAGATGCTTCAAAAACAACAAAATAGACGTAACAGGAATGATCCATCTGGATATCACGTCTGGATCAGCTAGCGCCAAAAACTGCACAATATTATTGGTAGAAAACAACACCATCAACATATTGGGGAGAGACGTCATGGAACGACTGGGACTTCGCCTATCCATGACAAAACAAGAAAACAAAGGTGGGAAAAATTTACTCAATATATCAAATATCCACCAAAGAATATCCAAATGGATATTCACCAAATAACCACACTTATGTACAAGGTTGGGCAGGTCGAAAAACCACGTAGCAAAATCAACATTTGAAAAAGATTTTCAACCGACACAACAAAAAGGAAGAAGAATTCCGCTACACCTAACAGAAAAAAAAGAAAAAAACTCAAAAAACTAATAGACGAAAAAACAAATTACAAAATTAACGAAATGCTCAGACGAACACTTCATAAGCCCAATAGTCATCACAGTAAAATCCGACCAGTCCATCAAAATAGCATTGGACACCAAAATATTGAACGACGCAATCCACAAAAACAAATACCAAAAGCAAAGCATAGACCACCTCATGGACAAATAAACGATGAAAACATCAGAAATAAAAACAAAAGAAGGAAGACTATTTTTCAGTAAAATAGACCGATAATACGCATACAGTCAACTACCACTCCATCCAGACACACAAAAACAATGCAACTTTAACATATTAGGAGGAAATGCCACAGGAACGTACAAATTTTTCAATGGATTCTATGGATTAACAGATCTCCCCGCAACATTCCAAAAAATGATGGACACCACACTAGACGTTCTAAAATCCACAAAAGCATTCCTAGATGATATAATTATAATAACAAAAGGCACCCTGGAAGATCACGAAAAAGAAATAGATTCAACTCTACATAGACTAAACGATGAAAGCCTAGGAATAAGCCTACACAAATGCGAATTCGGACTCAACCAAATAATATGGTTAGGGTAAAAAATCAATTCAGAGGGGATGAGGCCCACTAAACGAAAAACGAAGGCAAAAATCCAACTGGATAATCCCAAAACACTAAAACAATTAAGATCATTTATGGGCAGAATCCACCGCCTAATCAAATTCATACTAAACCTAGCAACACTATCAACACCAATCAGACCACTCCTATCAGCCTCAACATCTAAGAAAAAATTAGAATTGAACGAAGAACAAACTGTCGCATTCAATAAAATAAAACAAGCTATACAGCATATCGTAGAACAAAAACACTTTAATATCAATAACGAAACACGAGTAAAATGCAACGCGAGCAAGGAAGGGTTAAGCGCTTGCCTAGAACAAAAACAAAACAACACGTGGCACCCAATAGCTTACGCAAGCAGATTTTTAAATAAAAACGAACAAAGATATAGCATAAACGAACTTGAATTATTAGCAGTAGTTTGGTCCCTAAAACACTTTATCTAGAACAATATTATCTATTCGGATCTCACTTCACACTCCAAACGGACCATCAAGCATAGCATTACTATTAGCCCTAAAAAATAACAGAGGGAACAAAATATATCAAAGCCGACTAACACGCTGAGTCGACAGACTATTACCATTTCATTTCAAAGTAGAACATATCGCTGGAAAAAATATGGGATTCGCAGATTATTTAAGTCGCCATCCAAATTCACCACCAAATGGGTGAAAACATGAACGAGAATCATGTAATAAACACATTAACAGCAATTCAGTACACATTACACACAACACATAGAGAATTAACCAATCACAAAGCACGCTACATAAACGCATTAAATGACGTCAAAATTCGTTCCTATTGGACTAATCGAAAACAAAGCGCTTTTTGCCCTTTATACATCGCTAGACAGTCGCTCTCTAATTCACATAGAAATAACCAATTCAAACATTCACAACCATTTAAACAAAATCAAACTAATCAGAATTTTAAAGCAAACATACACAGTTTGTTTAAAACAAAAGTACACATTATAACTAGAGGAAGACCAGAAATGGACACAAACTTGATCACGATCACCAGAAGATACTGAGACCCAAACAGAACAAAAATGGAAGTACCAACTGGAATTCCAACCAATAACAAGAATTCAATCGCTACAGAAACGCAGGACATCAACAATCTATGACAAGGACGCAACCCACTTTTGAACAAACATCAATACAATCTCTTGATCAACATAGGTTATGACAACTCACCGGAGTACCTCAAGAATCCCTACATTTTGGAGAAAACTTTATCGCGGAGGCCACAAAAGCATATCCACAAAGCCGAAGCTTACTCCAAATAATAGAAGACAAAGACTGGGGCACACCCAGACACTTCGGCCGTTACTGGCATTGACTAGAAAAAATTTAAGTGCAACATCATCAGGCTGCATTTTATACGACAGCAAATTATTTATACACACACAATTACGAAAACTCATTATGAATTCCATACATCGCAATCACCCAGGCCAGTCAGGGATGATGCATTTAGCAAATTTAATCTGGTTTCCCCGCATTCATAGAGAAAGCGTAACCCTCACCCAAAACTGTCAACCATGCATCAAAATAGGTAAGAAATTAAAGCCAATAATAACCAAAAAAACTTATCTCACATCTACCACCACTACAGGTACCAAACAAAGATGTCCAATTGGACTTCGCAGGCCCAATCACGGACGAACACCAGATAGACTCTTATATACTAGCATCAGTAGATAGATACTCTAGGTAACCCCACGCTAAAGTATATCATAACTGCGATGCGGAAACCGCAATTGAATATCTCAACCAATACATGAAATTTCAGGGAATACCGAGAATTTTAAGATGCGACCAAGCGCAAGCATTTAAACCAAGACAATTCGAGATATTTTGTAAAAAAAACAACATTAAACTAATATTAGCTCTAGCTGGAGAACACAAAGCAACCGCCGGAATGATAGAACGCCTCATTCAAACAATAAAGAGACGTTTAACAGTATTAAATAACGACACCAAATGGTCACAAATAACACTCGCTGACAAAGTAGCGGAAATCATACAAAAAATTAAAACTCATCCCAAACACAACAACCAAAATAGCACCATACACAGCACACTTTGGCAGAACAATCAATACACCGCTATCTAACATCACAACAAAGGCATCACATAAAAATTTGACATATCGAGAAAAAAAAATTCTACTTAGACAAAAAGAGGGGACTAAAACAACCGATGTTGAACGCCGAATCAATCTGAAACATTGAGACAGACTCAGAACACGAGTTGGATATCCAATTCAACGACGCACAACCCGATGAAGACTCGGCGTCCGACAATTGAACTCTCCAAAACGTCAAGAAAAAGGCAACAAAACGTAAGAATATCTCACCAATAAAAATCACACCAGATAAAACAATGATAACGTTCGGAGATAAAGCAACATCACTCACTAACACTAAGAATCAAGTAGCATGCAAAACACTTGCACGTAGAACGAATGAACCCCGGGGTACACTTGAACCACTATGGAAAATATTACCAGATGGTACAATCACAAATTACTCCCCAACAACAATCACACTAATCACACACAATCGCAAAAACACAGTAATAAGAAAAAACGACCTAGCCATTGTCAATGAATCAAAACCACGACTAATTCATTTCGTAGCATGTAAAACAGTACGAGAATACGATAGAAATCAAGAAAAAAATAAGAAAAATTCTGTAAACAGAAAAGAAGGCGAATAAGCAAACACAAAACAAACAACCGTCAGCTTATCTGGACCAACCCGGTGTATCAATCAAACTGGACCAACCTGGACCCAGCTCACGTACACCGTGGCTCAAACCAACAAAGAGCTCACGGCCACAGAAAAAGACTCAACCACCCAAAAGGAAAGAAGCAACCCCAATGAAACGCACCACCAAGACGAACAAGGAGTTCGAGACACGCTCAAAGGAGGCAGCACTGGCACAAACAAAATTAGAGAAGGCCAAACAAAGA
>NC_134468.1:77945126-77947626 GCF_964194025.1 Convolutriloba macropyga | reverse complement strand
TTCCAGAGCGATCAGTTCCTCCATTTGTTTTCCAGGTGAGTTGGAACTGTCTAAATACACTACCTCGATGGGGTTGTCGTTTTGGTTTTGTTTGCTGGGAGAGTTGTGCTTCCAGATACGATCTACTATTTTGTCGACACGTGGAGTCGATCTGGCTTTACTCGAACCAGGAATTGTAGATGGGTCTGCCGTGGACATCATGAAGTCTTTAGCATCTGAGGATGCTGTTATTTTGAAGTGGGTCCCGAGGGAGTTTCTCGAATGTTGAATGTTCTCGTCGTTGATGATGATTGCACATTTCTGGGAGTTGCTTTGATGAAGGATTTTTCTCTGATGAGCTGGAGTACTGAAGTTTCCATTTCTCCGATTTGGCTGGTTACTGTTTTTCAAAGCAGTTTCTTTTGACTTTTGCAAAAACTTAGTTGCCCTGCTCTTGTCCGCCTTTTTGCTTCTGCCTTTCGGGTTGGGCTTTGCTCTTGTTTGTTTGGCCTGTTTTCTTCTTTGGTTGGCTTTTGCCATCTTCAGCACTTCCGAATGCCCCAGGGGTTCTCTGTTCACTGGGTTCGGGCGGCTAGGCTGGATCAGGGCGGCTCCTGCAGCTTGTTCTTCAGGAACGCGTTTGTGGCTAAGCAACGGCGCGTTCTCTGAATCTGAGGTGTCCGGCGATAATGCCCGCGGGACAGAGCTTTGTGGTGGCACCTCATAATTGTACTGGATGTCTAATTCCGGCTCTGAAACTTACTCAAGATCCCATATTGCTTCCCTGGGGAGCGCTGGATGTTTCAGTTTCGTCTTGTCTTGTTGTTGTCTTTGTTGTAGGCTGATTCCCAGTTTTGGGAATACCTTGCGTCCCATCAGGTTTGCTGTGTTTTGTTCCACTATAAGAATTGGACTTCCCTATAAGAATTGTTCCACTATCTTTTTGCGCACCAACTTCCGGACGTGATATCCATATGGATTACACCTTTGATTTTTTTTCGTTATTATTGAAGCATTTGTAGCGTTTGTTTTTGTTATACTTTTCGATTTTGACATTGGGGTTTTGCGTCATGACTTTGTTTGCCGTTGTCTGGTTGATGAAACTGCGGGGCGATCCTGTATCTGCAAGCCAGTCAATCTTCTCCGAGTTGTTGCAAGTTGTTTGTATCCAGATTTCGTCATTTTCTTTTTTGTTTACGATGATGTTTCTAACTGGGCTAAAGATTTTTGGTTGAACCAAGTTGATATTTGCCCAGTCTTCTGTGAGTTCTTTTAAGTAGAGTGTTGATTCGAGGTCTATTGACTCCGATTCGTCGTCTACGTTTGCTTGGTTTACGTCTTGACTTTGTTCGGTGACCTGTCGTACACCTCTTGTTTGGTTATTCCCTGTGGATTGGTTGTATGTTTGTTGTGGATGTCTTTGAGGTGGTCGTGGCCTTTGTCGTTCTGGCATTTTTGATCGACATAGTTTTGCAAAATGTCCCATCTTTTACAGATGTTATATTGTGCTTGTTTTGCTGGGCAGCTAATATTGTGTACTTGTGTGAATGGAGCTCCACATCTCCAACATGGTTGTTTTTCTTGTGCTGTTTGTTGTCGTTGTACGCCTGTTTGTGGGCACATCTGTAGACGACTGGTCTGCTGTGTTGTTGCATTTACTTAGTTCCAGTTGGTGGCTTAGAGCGTAAAATCTCTCTTTGATTTTCATGACCTCTCTCTCGGGAGGCGGCAAAGTTCAAGAACTGAGCAGGTGTGCGAACCTCGGAGAGCAGCTCCATTTGGATTGCTGTGTTATTCATTTTTGCAATAAATAAGTCTTTTATTAGATCTTCTTCGACGTTCCCTAGGGCTGCTTTGGAGCCGAGTTCGCGTAGCCTGCTGAAGAATGTCTCGAGGTTCTCGTTTGAGATTTGTTGTACGATGATCAGCTGAAAGCGATCAAATGTTATATTTCTGGGTCTTGTAAACGTCAATCCCAATTCGTAGATGAGCTCGTTTGTGGTACATCTATCGATGACTGTATGGGGGTTACGTTGATGACAGATTCGGCTTGCTTCTGATCCGAGTGACAGGTACACAAGGCTTTTAACCTTGATATCTGCTTCATCCCAGGAGTAGCGATCGATCATGGGTCCTCGATTGCGGATGATTCTACATTCGTTTTCCCAATCTACGCGGCGACTCTCATTGCGTATCTCTCTTTTGCAGAGTTTCTTCGTCGTTTGCTCCCTCTATTACTTCTTCAAAAAATGGGACTGTGGGGTAAAAGAGGTCCGCGGCGGTGGGTTTGAGTCGTAGGAGTTGGTCTACGTGTAAATTTTCCTTCGCCATGACTGCTAGTTTGAACGTAGACAGCCATGGCGGCCATTCTTGCGGTGGGTTGGCGCCAGATTCCAGATATAGGAGGACGCCAACTGGAGACCTTAGTGACTGAGCCATATTATGCTGATACCTGGGGAAAAACTCTGGTGGTTAATTACTCCATTTCTAGGTTTCTCGATTTACGTTAACTGAAGTGTTT